>NW_027508978.1:40000-115000 GCF_051911475.1 Siphateles boraxobius
AGCCTGGTCAAGAGTATCTTGCACGATGTCTGCTACACTTAAGTCTGCTACACTAAAGGTGTTTAGTCTGAGCAGGGATGAGTAGAGATGGGAATCTGTCAATCAGTTGGTGGGTGGAATAAACATATGGCAGGACTTATCTATACTGCAGCAGTTTTATTAATTAAATAAGAAAAATTCCAATGGATCCAGTGTTAGATCAAATTCCGTGACAAACAAATGCCATGACCAACCATTGTCCCCAACTCCTACTGTCCTATCTACTGTGGTCACAGAAATCGATATGTAAACAGAACAAAGGAGTATAAATTCTCAGGATAATGATAAACTTATAGAGAAATATAAACAGTAACCAAGGAAACAAGTAAGAAAATACTTGGAACCCATGATCACCACGGAAACAGGAACTAAAAACACAAGAACCATGTAACGGAATGAAAATCAAAATAAGTGTCTTTGAACAGAAATCAACAAAACTAGCTGTGACAGTACTCCTTAAACAATAACAAAAACACTCCTTAAACAAAAACTACACTATATTGGTGGGATTTCCATCATCACCTTAATGATGGATATCAGAGGGTGGGAGGATTGCGGGGATGGATGGGGGGTGGAGAGACGGTTGTGGAGGAGGTGGAGTGGGATGCAGAGTCAAAAAGGCTGGAGACCGGTAGGAGTGAGGACGCAGGTGGAGCCACAGGGATGGGAAACCAGGGTGGAGCCACTGGACCGGAGGGACAAGGTTTAGTCGGAGGATTCAAGGATCATGGAGAAGCCGGTGGGAGTGAGGACACAGGTGGAGCAGAAGGAAGTCCATGGTGGAGCCAGGGTAATAACACAACAAGCAGAGTTTTAAAGATGAGGAACCCTGTGTAAAGCTGCAGGGATGGAGGTGACGGGCCCAAGAAACTGGACATAACCAGTAAAGGTGGTGGAGCGAATGAACTGGGGGACCAGTGAAGGAAGAGCGCATGGGAACTGGATGAGTCCAGCAAAACAGGTGGAGCTACATGGAAACTTAATGCCAAAGACAGGGTTCAAACATTCAGATATTCAGCTAATTTATATTCTCTGCTGTGGCTTGTCAAGCACTGAGATAATTGACAGCAGCGTATTCACTGTAATCCTGATTATTCCTGACACTGACACTGTCAGGACAGTCAGATTCCTTGTGGAAATCCACCACTGCGTAATTCAGATCCTCAGCAGAAGTGATGCAGCACTGAGAGTCACCAGTGGCTTTCTCAACTGTAGCGTAAACACAGTTAGAAGAATCAGAGGGGTTTGTGGGTAATTGAGCAGTGGCATAAACAGTGTCAGAAGAATCAGAGGGGTTTGTGGGTAATTGTTTGTGAGTGTCTTTAATCTCCTCGTAATCACAACCAGTGTGAGAAACCTGAGGAGAGACAGATAAATTATTTACAGATATAAAGACTATCAGGATTGAAGGCATTATAATTCATTGTCATTATGAATAAAAAACTAAACATCTTATTTTATACAGTAACTGGTCTCACCACTTCATGTTTTCCTGGTCCAGTCTGAGACGACGAATCACCGCCTGCCAAAAACAAGCGTCTTAAATGCCTTATTCTGCATTTCAACACTGATCTTGTGTAAATGTTTTCACACATCATCAAATATCTGTATTTTGTTCACATCGTGTTGCAGCCAATAAGTGACGACAGAATCAAAATGGGAAAAAGATCAACAAATCTGTGTGTTTTAAACTCAGAGTTTCTTCATCTGTAGAATAAGGAGTTTTACCTTGAGACTGACGCTTCTTACAGAGAAACAGTAATACGAGTCCAGCGATAATCAGAACCAGAACCAGAGGAACGATCAGAGAAGAGCCTGAAAACACAGGAGAAATGATCTGAGAATATGATCATCTGAGCTAAACATCAGATCAGATCATGGGACGTTTGAAATAGGATTGACCAGATCATGATATTGAGTTCACCCGTTTAACATTGTACGTTCACACAAGCCTTTTAAATAACGGTCTTGTCTGGCACTTGCTGAGCTGTGTGTGTAGCTGAATGTACCAGCCAGTTTGTCCTAAATGCACTTTCTGGACCATATAGGTTATAACGCAACATTTAAAAACTTAACTCAAATTAACACGTTTTCCACCACAGTTTGATCTGACACCACAAAGAGGAATGAACCCAGAAAAAGCGACACTAAACCTGCAACAGTGATGATTTAAAGAGACAGTAACACAACGTCACACACTGTGAAATCCCAAAACACATTCCACAACATTTTGGCATTGAGGATGGAAATGCAGTATCCTACCTAATCAAGAGTTATAAGTTATAATTCTTATATTTCTGTATTATATTTCTATATTCTTTCAACCAGCGAACTCACTGGAAGTCCAATATGTAAACAAGAATAATTATTGTTGTTGTTGTTAATATATTAACAATTTAAAATTGAATTTAAATCATTAAACTATTAAATTTAAATGTATGTTTTAAATCAATATCAATATATTTCTAATATATATTTCAATTTCTAATAATATTTTTCAGCCACTAGGGGCGTCAGGCCTCATCACAAGCTTCAGTCATTGATCACATGTTTGTATTTCAGCACAAAATCACCTGATGATGTGGAAACACCTGTGAACACTGAAGTGTTGACTGATGAGAAAGAAGAAGCAGAGGATGATGATGATGATGATGATGATGATGATGATGATGATGATGGTGATGAAGATGGTAATGATGATGGTGATGATGGTGATGATGATGTTGTTTCTGGAACTTTTGTATATAAAACAATAAAACAATGAATTTTTAAAGGATGTTTTTTTTTCACACACAGAACTTGACACACTTTTCTCATTATACTTGTTGCTGATGTCATTCACACATTCACTACCCAGAATTCATGTTTGTTGACACACAGACACTTAGCAAACAGAATTGTAAGCTGTTACTTTGAGTTTCCAGAACTGAAGCCTGTGTTTCACACTGAATAATACACAGAGTTACTGATGAGCAACATTACACTGCATTAACTGTAGTAAAAGTGTGGTAAAAGGACTCAGAGCAGTGCAGTTTCTCGTTTTTTTCAGAACAGCATCATTGTTTTTCATTTTTTTACACAAAGCTGCACTTTTACCTGCATAAACTACAAACATAGTTTGTTTTTATACTTCCTCTTTTTAACGGTTTGTGGTTTTGCTTTGTTAAACAGAAAGAACATCCAAATTAAAAATAATCCTGTTTAAACAGAATCAGCTGCAAACCTTTGTGATTTTTTAAGAAACATGACACACAACATACAGTGATCTGCATCTGTACCTGTAATGATCAGGACTCGTGTGATGAAGATCTTGTGTCCTTGATCAGACTGAACTCCACACCAGTATTCTGAATCTTCTTCAGTCACATGACTGATGCTTCCCGTCAGGAGCTGCTGTTCTCTGTCATCATACAGCTGGATCTTTCCCTCATCCCTCCATCTTCTGCTCTCCTTCACAGACGTCTCTTTAGCACAGAGATCAGCTCCAGATCTCCAGCACAGAAACTTCACATCACGACTGTGGGATTGTGGGTATTTGCAGCTGATGTTCACAGATCCTCCAGCAGAAGCTGATAGACTGATGCTCTTCACACAACAATCATCTGTTTAAGATACAAATAAAGTGCAGCAATGTTACAATCACCAGATATATTCATGGATCCTGTCAAATAATGCAGAAATGACTGAAAGCAGCTCACCCGTCTTAATGTCCAGATTAAACTCAGAGAAGAAACTGTAATCTTCAGAAACTTTGACTATAATCTTATATTCTCCAGAGTCGTTCTCATTCAGATCTCTGATAAACAGAAGTAAGAGTCCTGCAGATCTGTCATTATAAACGGAGAATCGTCTGTCATGTTTCCATTCTGCTCTTCTGTTAGTGTTTTTTACAGTAAAACACTGATCTGCAGTTTTACAGATGCGTATCACAGGATTTGTGTGTTGAATCTCATATTTGTAGTTTATAATGACGCTTCCTCCTGAATATCCCGTCACACTACTGATTTTTTGACCTGTTCAACACAAACCCAGATATCAGTGTGTAAAAATATCAAGTCAGTAATGATACTTCATCTTCATTTAATAACAAACACGTCTTTTATGAGTTTCACATGTGAACGTCAGTGATTTCAGTCAGTGTTGAGTATCGTGATGTTGTGGAGATCTTCATGGGTTTGAGGATCTCAGTTTCTCACCTGTTAAAACCTTCAGATTCACTTCAGTGTGGGGATCTATTCCTGTTCTTTCAACTGCACAGTAATACGTCCCAGAATCCTCTTCTCTCAGATCTCTGATGGTCACAGTGAAGGCTGATGATCTTTTGTCGTCATACAGAGAGAATCTTCCATCATTAACCCATTTATGTTTCTTATTAGTCCTGATTGTGTATGTGCAGTCTGACCACTGTCCTTTACAAAAATACTTTTCAAGTCCTTTATTGTTTCTCTCATATCTGCATGTGATCGTGACTCCTCCTCCTGAATATCCTCTCACACTCATGGAGCTCACGACACCTACAACAAACCAGCATTAAAACACTCATACATTTATGAGAATGAACAGAGATGAACTTTCAAATTGCTTTTACATTTTTTAAATAAATTTAACAACATGAACTGAATTTAAAGACAATCCTCATCAAATATTTTTCTTGATTTACTCTGAGTTCAGATTCTTACCAGGAATCATCATCAGAGTGAAAGTCCAGATGATCTTCATTCTTCTCTCTTATTAAATGATCTTCTCTGTTGTTAGTAGATTCAGTTCTTCTGAAACTCTCGGTGTGTGTTCAGATGAGTTTTGAGTGTTTCTTTCCTGGTTACATGTTTAACATGAAGAGCTGAATGTGTCAGAGACGCCCACTTCCCCTGAGAGAGAGAGAGAGAGAGAGAGAGAGAGAGAGAGAGAGAGAGAGAGAGAGAGAGAGAGAGAGAGAGAGAGAGAGAGAGAGAGAGAGAGAGAGAGAGAGAGAGAGAGATTAATAAACCATTAATAAACTAATGCTTCACACATGGTTAATGAACCGTGTTAGTGCCCGACCGATGCTGACCTGGCCGTCATGCTGTTGGACTAGTAAATATATTGCTTGCATACTATCTCTATTTTTTTTCCAATTTGTCGTCTTTCTGGCCATGTTACGGAATCTATCTGGTCCTCCATTTTTCTTCATGATAGTTATGTTTGTTTATTTATTTTTCTGGTGCAAGTGTCTTGCCTCAGGCTATAATGCAAATAAATTGTTCAAATTTGCAGATTCATCTATGGTAGCTTGATATTATAATATTGACAATATATGGCTATACCTACCACACAAACACTGAATTGAATTAGGCAAGGCAAGGCAAGTTTATTTATATAGCACATTTCATACACAATGGTAATTCAAAGTGCTTTACATAGAAGAAATTAAAATAATCAAAAGAAATCAGAATAATTAAAACAGTTTAGAATAAAAGATAAAATACAGAAATAATCAAATGAAATCAGAATAATTAAAACAAAATAAAATACAGTGCAAACAGTCGGACGAACAGTGGCACAGTGCTCATTCAGTAAATGCACAGTTAAACAGATGTGTTTTGAGTCTGGATTTGAATGTGACTATAGGAGCACATCTGATCTCTTCTGGAAGCTGGTTCCAGCTGCGGCTGGCATAGTAGCTAAAAGCAGACTCACCATGCTTAGAGTGAACCCTTGGTATTTCTAGCCGATGTGATCCTAATGATCTGAGTGATCTGTTGGGTTTATATTCACTGAGCATATCTGCAATGTATTGAGGTCCTAGGCAATTGAATGATTTATATACCAGTAACAATACTTTAAAATCAATCCTAAATGTAACTGGCAGCCAGTGTAAAGACCTGAGGACTGGTGTGATATGTTCATATGTTCTGGTTCTGCTCAGAATCCTAGCAGCAGCGTTCTGTATGAGCTGCAACTGTCTTATGGTCTTTTTGGGAAGGCCAGTGAGAAGTCCATTACAATAATCCACCCTACTGGTGATGAAAGCATGCAAGTTTTTCTAAGTCTTGACTGGAAACAAAGCATCTAACTCTTGCAATATTTTTCAGGTGATAGTATGCTGATTTAGTTATTGCTTTGACATGACTACTGAAACTAAGGTCTGACTCTAGAGACACACCCAGATTCTTGACTTGATTTTTAGTTGTTTGACCCCTAGACTGAAGGTATGCGTTCACCTTGAGAACTTCATCTTTGTTTCCAAACGCAATGACTTCAGTTTTGTCTTTGTTTAACTGAAGAAAGTTTTGGCACATCCAATTGTTTACTTCATCAATGCATTGGCAAAGTGAGTCAATGGGGCTGTAATCGTTGGGCGATAGGGCTAAGTAGAGCTGTGTGTCGTCTGCATAGCTATGGTAAGCGATTTGGTTCTTTCTCATTATTTGGCTCATTGGGAGCATGTACAGGTTGAATAGGAGTGGCGCAAGAATTGAGCCTTGAGGGACTCCGCATGTCATGGATGTCCACTCAGACTTATGGTCTCCTATACTCACATAATAACCTCTGCCTCCTAAGTATGACCTGAACCATTTTAGGACTATCCCAGAAAGCCCGACCCAGTTTTCCAGCCTGTCAAGAAGTATGTTGTGATCGACAGTGTCAAATGCAGCACTGAGGTCGAGTAGTACCAGCACTGATAATTTGCCTGTATCAGTATTTAAGCGAATATCATTTATTATCTTTATGAGCGCGGTCTCTGTACTGTGGTGCGGTCGGAAACCAGATTGAAAATTGTCAAAGTATCCATTCGAGCTTAAGAATTTGTTCAGCTGATTGAACATAACTTTTTCAATGATCTTGCCTATGAAAGGAAGATTTGAGATCGGTCTATAGTTGTTTAATATGGTCTTATCCAGATTGCTCTTTTTCAGGAGGGGCTTGACAACAGCAGTTTTCAGGGAGGTCGGAAAACTCCCAGAGAGAAGTGAGGCATTTACCACTTCTAGGAGATCTGCTTCTAAGCTGTGTAACACATTTTTGAAAAAAGATGTGGGAAGTGCGTCAAGGGCGCAGGTTGATGTTTTTAGGTGCTGTACGGTTTCTTCCAAAATTTTGCCATCAATTTCTTCGAAATCAGACATAGTGGCTACTTTCTCAGGCTGTTGTCTGATCTGTCTGACCCCAGCGCAACTCAAGGATGAGCTGATCACCTTTCTGATATTATTGATTTTCTCAGAGAAGAAAGAAGCAAACTCACTGCACTTTCTCACTGAGAGCATTTCACTGGGAATCTGGCTTGGGGGGTTTGTCAGTCTCTCTACAGTAGCAAAAAGAGTGCGTGTGTTGTTTATATTGCTGTTTATAATATTCGAGAAGAAAGTCTGTCTAGCTTTGCTTAGTTCCTTATTGAAAGCATGGATGCTGTCTTTGTAGATGTTATAATGGACTACAAGTTTTGTCTTCCGCCACATGCGCTCTGCTTTTCTGCATTGTCTTTTCATATTTTGCACTGCTGTTGAGTTCCTCCAAGGTGCTTTTTGTCTGCCACTCTTCTTCCTGACTTTCACAGGAGCAATATCATCAATTACACTCTTAACTTTTGAGTTAAAAGAATCAAGGAGAAAATCAGCAGAGTCAGCAGATATGCTTGGTGTTAAAGATATAGCCTTCATAAATAGTACACTAGTGTTCTCATTTAAGCATCTCTTCTTGACAGACACAGATCTAGCTTCAATGGCAGGAGAGATCAATATATCAAAGAAAATACAAAAATGATCAGACAGTGCTACATCCTTAATAGCAATTGATGAAATGTTTAGACCCTTACTGATAAGTAAATCTAGAGTGTGTCCACGATTATGTGTGGGTCCATGTATATGCTGAGTCAGATCAAAAGTTTTTAAAACCGTTTTGATTTCTTTTGCCATATTGTTTTCTGCATTATCTATGTGAATGTTAAAATCTCCAGCAATGGCAAAGCAGTCAAACTCTGAGGAAATTGTTGATAACAGTTCTGTTAAGTTCTCAGCAAAAGCTGGAGAGTATTTTGGAGGCCTGTAAACAATGATAAGTAAAATGCGTGGAGCACCTTTTAACACAATACCCAGATATTCGAAAGACGGGTAATTCCCAAATGATATTTGCTTACATTGATAGACATCTTTATAAAGAGCAGCTAAACCTCCGCCTCTTCTGACAGCTCTGCAGACACTCATAAAAGTAAAGTTAGGAGGGGCTGTTTCATTGAGGACCGTTGCACTGCAACTTTCTTCTAGCCAAGTTTCATTTAGCAACATAAAATCCAGGTTGTATGTGGTTATTAAGTCGTTGACTAAAAGTGATTTATTTTTAAGTGAACGGATGTTTAAAAGTGCTAACTTAACAGTCTTACTTTTTGTCCCCACAGCAATCTTAGTATGTCGTGTAATAGGCACCAGATTAGATGGGTTTGCTGTACGGCTTTTGAAGGCCTTAGACTTTCTATCATGTAATCGAACAGCAACAGAAAAAGATACAGGCACACTGGGTTCCCGCTTGTTCTGTAAACATTTGAGAAAGTTATTGTTATCATAGCGGGGACCCGACACATATCACTGAGAGCTGGTATCAGTTGTTTTTGGTTCACCTCGAGCCGCTGGAGGAGGGTGTGGGGCCTGGCGCTGTGGCAGAGGCCGAAGAGCTCTCACAGGAGGAGGGGGAGGGCGAGCTGGGCCCGCAGGCTTTGGTGGTTGTGGGGCCTGGCGTTTTTTGGTTGGTATCTGGGGGCTTGCAGCAAAAGAGTGGGATAGTCTAGTTCCAGCATGCACCAGTTGTTCCATTTTCTCTGAGAAGCACAGAAGTGGAGATGCTGGAGAGAGTGATAACGTTTCCGGTGAGAAGGATTGTTGCTCTGGTGTTATTGGAGGGTGTAATATGCTGTCCTGGTTTCCCTGACTGTTTTCCAGAAAGTCGTCCTTGGATGCTGTATCTTGGAGCAGTGCTGGTATGTCACAGTCTGTCTGTGGTGAGCTCTGTGGGCATGGCTCAGCTGAGATTGTGTCCGTGAGCAGAGGTTGTTGTGGCTGAGTGGTGTTATCACTGTCCTTGTGTGATGTGTCAACCGCATGTCCATTCAGGTGCTGAAGTGAAATCCTGTGGTCATTCAAACTGTATCCAGGTGTGTGTGTGCCATTCAGGTTGAGTGGATTGGCACACATTGCAGAAGGATGACGGAGGGAGAAGTAGATATTGTCCTTTAGCACTCTTGAACCAAGTTTGTTTGGGTGGTGGCCATTCTGTTGAAACAGTTGCCTCTGACTCCAGAAAAGATTGAAGTTGTCAATAAAGTTCACTCCTTTTATATTGCAGGTTTTTTGCAGCCATGTATTAAGCCCAAGCAACCGTGAAAACCTATTTGTTCCTCTTGCTGGGAGTGGTCCACTGATGAATGTTTGAACTTTCAGTCTTTTAAGTGTTTCAAATAGTTCATTGAAATCCTTTTTAAGAAGTTCCGACTGCTCTTTATGAATATCATTCTTCCCCACATGAATGATGAGTCGATTTGCAGTCTTATGTTTCACCAGAATGTTCTCAAGTTCCCTGTTTACATCAGATGTTGTTGTTTGTGGAAGGCAGCACGTTGTTTTATCCCTGCTATTAATGTTTCTGATTACGGAGTCGCCCACTATCAGAGTCCTGTGCCCGGCTGCACTGTGAGCTGAGTGCCGCTGTCTGGTCGACCTTGAGCCCCAGTTAGCATCAGTGTTAGCTACTGGCTGATTTCGTCTGTGTGCGATCACATTCATCAAATTTGGGGATTCCTCATTCATTAATACTTCAAATCTGTTCTCAAGATGTATAGGCGGTGGTAGGAGACCAGTCCTTGTCAGAGCCGTATCTGGGGTAGAGGATGCTACTGCAGTAATATGTGATGCTCGTGACAATCTGATGTCTCGAGTGCCTTTGGGTCTCGCACCCTGTTTGTGCCATCGATTAGTAAAACGATCGGCTTGTTTCTCTACACTCAGTATGGCCTGTCGAGAAACACTAGATTCATGGGACTCACCGGCTGTATGCTGTGGACGTCCATGACGAAGCTCTGTTGTGTGTTCCGTCTGGTTTGGTGGTCCCGCAATTAACTTTGTTTCAAGAATTGCAACCCTTTGTAAAAGTCTGTGGCAGTTGGAGCAGCAAGTAGATTCCAGAGGAGGCATTTTCTTATCCTTATGAATGTAGGCAGTTGTGTTTTCTCTTCCCCGGAATGTAAGCTTTCAGTGGGAGGCTGGTCGAATAAAATAATTCTGCTTTTTTTGTAGTAATCCAAGCGTTTGAGCACTGTGCTGATTTGCTGAAGTTAAAATTAGATGATAATAGGAGATAAAATGTAGAAATATAAAAGCGATAGAGCAAAGCGCGGAGCAGTAAGCGAGAGCGTCCGAACAGTAGCTGAGCAGGAAGTGGAAATGCTAGCATATCCATTATGAAAAAATTAGCTTATCCATTATGTAAAACAGTAGCCAATAGGCTACTATAATGACGCTGTCTTGTAAACGTGAGCTACGCGATCTTTTGGCGTTTAAAAAAAATAAAACCCATGAAATTATATTAATATGACATGCTGAAATATATGCCGATGTACCTGGGATGAAGACATTTCACACACAACGCTGGCAGTCTGCCCAAGACGTGAGAACTCGCGAGAACTCAAGACGGTATCGGCTTGTCAACAAATGCACGTGTATCCACTGGTGTAACAGATTTTACGACAGTAGTAGAAGACAATACTGTTTCCCAACTGTAGGGGGACCCCGAGAGCAAAAACTATATAGAGCTGCTTTAAAACATCCTGGCTTTTCTAAGCGTTATAATGGGAGTGAATCAAGGGGGTAATCCATCAGCCGGAAACTGAAGCCTCGCGGGAGCCGCCATTGTAGCAGAACTTCACCTGCTGTTAGCATTACATTTACTCCCATTCATTTTGGCGTCACTTTGACAGCGAATAACTTTACATCTGAGGCGTCCAAAGACTTCATTTGTCCATTATTTATTTCTAAAGAAACACGACAATGTATAAAAGGCTCCATTACTTTGTATCTTACGTTATGGCCCCGTAGAAGCCATTTTTGTAAAAATAGGCTAACGATTGTGTCATAACCACGTGACTTTCTGTCGCACAATAGAGAAATTACCGTATAGACAGGAGGAGAAGCTCACAGGCAATCTTTTACTGTCTACGAGGCAATCGGGGGAACATAGAGGCATAAAGTCAAGGGAGAAGCCCATAGATAGAGAGTCCATAAAAGCAACGGGACAAAATATTTCAACAACGTTTTTGAGGAATTAGGTGATTAAGATTTGTTTTGCCACAGCTACTAGAAGATGTACAACTGTCAGACTGTCGTCAAGCTCAGTTTGAGCCTGCGCAGTCACTCAGCCATCAGACAGGAAGTGCAATAATCGGGCTTCAGTTTTCTCCGTTGAAATCAAGGGGGTCGCTGTGTCCATTTCTTTTACTGTCTATGGAGTGAATGAGTATTTTTTTTTTTTTTGGAAGTCCAAAGCGCATCCATCCGTGTTAAAAAAAGTTCTGAAATAATAAATGGTTTTAAAGCTGGTAACCGCCTTCAGCTTTATAAACCAACAGCTTCTGCATCAGTGCAGGACACCCTGTTTTACTGATGCAAAATCACATTACTGAGACACAAACCACTGTGCAATACACTAAACTGTGTATAAAACAAAGCCATAAGACAGACATCTGATTTTCTCTCAAATGTTTACTTTCACTTTAGACATAACCAACTGTGTAAACCTTGTGTGTATTAGACAGTATTATTGCAATAAGATGTGAAAGATAACTTAGTCCAGTAATCAGACACTGTTTGACAGGCTCTAGTGTCAGTGTGCTTCGGGTGTACACGCCAATGAAATTATTAACCGGCAAGGGTTTAAAGCAAATGCAAATAATGAACTTTTGTTAATGTACATGCGATGTGAATGTACGTCATGTTGTACAGTATGTTAAGACAGAGACGCCAGAACTGAATTGATAGAATGCACTTTAGCATTACAACATATATATATATATAGGTCCTTCTCAAAAAAATTGTATATAGTGATAAAGTTCATTATTTTCCATAATGGAATGATAAAAATTAAACTTTCATATATTTTAGATTCATTGCACACCAACTGAAATATTTCAGGTCTTTTATTGTTTTAATACTGATGATTTTGGCACACAGCTCATGAAGACCCAAAATTCCTATCTCAAAAAATTAGCATATCATGAAAAGGGTCTCTAAACGAGATATTAACCTAATCATCTGAATCAACTAATTAACTCTAAACACCTGCAAAAGATTCCTGAGGCTTTTAAAAACTCCCAGCCTATTTCATTACTCAAAACCGCAATAATGGGTAAGACTGCCGACCTGACTGCTGTCCAGAAGGCCATCATTGACACCCTCAAGCAAGAGGGTAAGACACAGAAAGAAATTTCTGCACAAATAGGCTGTTCCCAGAGTGCTGTATCAAGGCACCTCAGTGGGAAGTCTGTGGGAAGGAAAAAGTGTGGCAAAAAACGCTGCACAACGAGAAGAGGTGACCGGACCCTGAGGAAGATTGTGGAGAAGGACCGATTCCAGACCTTGGGGGACCTGCGGAAGCAGTGGACTGAGTCTGGAGTAGAAACATCCAGAGCCACCGTGCACAGGCGTGTGCAGGAAATGGGCTACAGGTGCCGCATTCCCCAGGTCAAGCCACTTTTGAACCAGAAACAGCGGCAGAAGCGCCTGACCTGGGCTACAGAGAAGCAGCACTGGACTGTTGCTCAGTGGTCCAAAGTACTTTTTTCGGATGAAAGCACATTTTGCATGTCATTTCGGAAATCAAGGTGCCAGAGTCTGGAGGAAGACTGGGGAGAAGGAAATGCCAAAATGGCTGAAGTCCAGTGTCAAGTACCCACAGTCAGTGATGGTCTGGGGTGCCATGTCAGCTGCTGGTGTTGGTCCACTGTGTTTTATCAAGGGCAGGGTCAATGCAGCTAGCTATCAGGAGACTTTGGAGCACTTCATGCTTCCATCTGCTGAAAAGCTTTATGGAGATGAAGATTTCATTTTTCAGCACGACCTGGCACCTGCTCACAGTGGCAAAACCACTGGTAAATGGTTTACTGATCATGGTATTACTGTGCTCAATTGGCCTGCCAACTCTCCTGACCTGAACCCCATAGAGAATCTGTGGGATATTGTGAAGAGAAAGTTGAGAGACGCAAGACCCAACACTCTGGATGAGCTTAAGGCCACTATCGAAGCATCCTGGGCCTCCATAACACCTCAGCAGTGCCACAGGCTGATTGCCTCCATGCCACGCCGCATTGAAGCAGTCATTTCTGCAAAAGGATTCCCGACCAAGTATTGAGTGCATAACTGAACATAATTATTTGAAGGTTGACTTTTTTTGTATTAAAAACACTTCTTTTATTGGTCGGATGAAATATGCAATTTTTTTTAGATAGGAATTTTGGGTTTTCATGAGCTGTATGCCAAAATCATCAGTATTAAAACAATAAAAGACCTGAAATATTTCAGTTGGTGTGCAATGAATCTAAAATATATGAAAGTTTAATTTTTATCATTACATTATGGAAAATAATTAACTTTATCACAATATGCTAATTTTTTGAGAAGGACCTGTATATATACATACAGTGTTGTGATAGTTACTAAAATATAGTAACTAGTTTACTAGTTACTTCATTCAAAAAGTAACTCAATTACTTTGTTGATTACTTACACCAAAAAGTTATGCATTACTGTTAAAAGTAAGGTTACACTTTATTTCGATAGTCACTTTAGACATTCTACTAACTATAAGTAACTTTTCAACTACATGTCAACTAACTGTCAGTAGAGTATTAGTAGGCTGTAGTAGACTGTCAGTAGACTGTTAGGTTAGGCGTTGGGGTTCGGGTTAGGAGAACAAGTTGACTTGTAGTTGCTAAGTTACTTAAAGTCAGTTGAGTGTCTGTTGGGGGACCAACAAAATAAAGTGTTAGCAGATATTAAGCAGACAGTCTACTAATACTCTAATGACAGTTAGTTGACATGTAGCTGCAAAGTTACTTATAGTTAGTAGAATGTCTAAAGTGGACTATCGAAATAAAGTGTAACCAAAAGGAACTTTTTAGTTACTTTAAAAAAAAACATTCTTTAATTTTCCCATTAATGTTCTTTTATGCGTTATGGTCTACACAAACAAAACTGACTTAAACATTAAGTAATTTTTAAAGACTATTTTATTTAAGTCAGACCAGCACAAACTGAATATATCACAAGGATTTCTGTGGTGACTCGCTATGCTGACTCGCGATCTTCGCAGTAGTGAACGCGCCAGAGAGAAATGCACATTTCATACGGATTACATAAGCAGAGAGCAGTCTGTAGTCTGTTTTCTTTCGTTTTGAATTGTTCTGTTTAAAAGTAGACATGTCTGTGAGGCAAGTAGGTTACCTTATACGCCGAGTTTCGGTTTATTTATGCGACGAGCTCCAGTTCACGCGCTGGCGCCTCCGTTTCATGATTATCTATCGTCTGCTATATTTACTTCTTATTTATTAAATCCAGACAATTGGTTGATGAAACATTGATTAAAATTAAGATACAATTAATACAAAACGAAATTCACTTTAAAGAAAGGTTTTGTGCTTTCTGTTTGATGTCTCTGTTAAAGTTTTAAAGCATATTTTAGTGCCGCTTTCAGAGCGCTCACGTACGGGGAACTGTCACGTCCGTAATATTGTTTCAACGGTCTCAACCTATCAACCAATCTCACGGAGACTTCAGAGTTCCCAACACCTGCGATGAGATGACTAAACGCCTGTGAAGAGACGACTCAACGCCGGCGATATGTTATGCCCTAAATTAATACATGATTTAACTAACTGTATTTTTTCTATGTACTTTTCTGAAATGCACTTTCTGTAAAGCTGCTTTGAAACAATATGTATTGTGAAAAGCGCTGTACAAATAAATTTGAATTGAATCAACACTAAATTTTCCCCGGCCTTAATTTGGGACCGGCCTTTATTTGTCTGTGTTGACCCCGCCCCCGGCCACTATCAGAGGCCCGGCGTTTAATTGACGACCGGTTTTTATTTGAGGAATTACGGTATAACATATATATACACATATATATATATATATATATATATAGAGACAGTACTTGTGAAACGTCATCAGTCGCGGCCCAAGTACTGTCTCAATACACAAGTTTGCATTTTGGCAAGAACGGTTAAAAATCCCGGAAGTGTTCTTGACACGCCCATTTTACCGAGGATGCATCGGTTGGTAACTTGTGTGAACTTGAAGGCAGAAATATCCCAGCATTCATTTCGGCATTCAAGGAAGGAGCGGGGAGCAGAAAGGCAGAACAACAGTAAGTCGTTTTTCTACAATTTCGTATGCTATTTCATCACTAAATTCACTTCTGAGAACATTTGATGCGAGAAATCTCCTGTGTAGATTTCAAATATTGCAATTTTTACGAAAATTTATGGGGAATCGAAACTATGCTCAAACATTTTAGGTAGTGAAGAATCTCCATAAACACACGCGGGTGTAGCTAGCGAGCCAACCGGCCAGTCATGCTAAAAACCTGGCTGTTATCATCAATAATTCTTGTTATGTTTGGGTACGGAAGACGGCGCTGTGCGGGGATATTGCGCAATACCAGCAAGAACACATCGCCTCAAACTGTCAGCAGCGTTCTGTGTGCTCGTCACCTTGTAAGTTCATTCTTCCAAGAACAACTAGCAAGAGCGTTCTCCCCAAGAACACAAGTCCGTTCTTTGCATTCTTGGTTTTGAGAAACGGCCGATCTGTGCAGGACACTTGATCCGCAGGAGCAGGATTGGGGAACCCCTGGTGTAGACATTAGAACCGTCCAAGATAAAACAAATCATGATATCGCACACCCCTACCTTGAATTATCCAGCCAAATTTAGGGATTTTTTTCAGTACTGTACATCTTGGTCACGTTGTTCTTTTAACCTATGTATTTTCCGTTTTTGTGCTCCACTATGGTACTTTTTTTAGACATCAGTGATGCAAATTTAAATGATTGACATGATTTGACCAGCAGCTGATTGGACAGATGTGACCCAAATGTCACATCTATCCAATCATCTTTTTTTTTTTCTTCTTTCTTATGGGTCAATGAGCGTCTTTTTTGTTTGCGCTGAAGTAAATCTAAAATAATTTAAAAAATGGTCTGGCCAATCCAGGGCCCCTAGACACATGGGGTCCCTATAGGCTCCAGCCTACGCAAGCATGTGCGTTAATCCTCGCCTGGGGATGCAGCGCTGAGAGTCACTTGTGGCACAGTTAGAAGAAACAGAGGGGATTGTGGGTAATTGGGCAGTGTGTAACGATTTAACCAGAGGGGCCGGATACCTTGCCTGAATGGTAGTAGCCAAGTGTAAGCAAAGACTCACGTATCTGATATTCCACAGTGGTTATTTATTATCAACATTGTCAATCACACACACACATGGGGCAGTTCTCAAAACACTCCACTAACAACTGCGTTACTGATTACAAATAAACCGGGTAAGAGCAATTTAAATATAAAACAGACTTTCCATGCATACATGTGATGTTCACAGCTCGCGCTCCTCATACCGACTGCCCGCTCATCAGTGAGGGAGTAACAGACTGTTTCACCTTAAAGGAACAGTACCTAATTCTACTTGTTACGAGTGGCATAAACTGTCACGGTTATAGAGAGAAGCAGACAGGTGAGTAGTAATGTAAACAGTGTTTCTTGAACAGTGGCATTGATGTGAACTGCACTGATGATCGGTGAGTAGATATATGAAGAATCAGAACTTAGCTCGATGGTTAACTTGATATCTCTGTTATAGATGTGGGCTGGGTACAGCATGCAGATGACAGATGGAGGATGAAGAAGCAGGAGGTGATGGTCGGAGAAGAACAGGAACAGGATCTTCATGGTAAGTATTCAGGTAAGGATTGTTGAGAGTCTGTGTGGTAACATAAGGACAAGACCAGACGAAGAAGTGAAGGGGAAGTGTCTCTTTATAGTGAGGGTGGTTGATGATGTGCAGGTGCGGTGAATCAGAAGTCCGGGGAGAGTGAACGAGAGGGCGGAGCGTGCTGATCTGGTGACTCCGTTACATAAACAGTGTCAGAAGAATCAGAGGGGTTTGTGGGTTATTGGGCATTGGCATAAACAGTGTCAGAAGAATCAGAGGGGTTTGTGGGTAATTGGGTGTTGGCATAAACAGTGTCAGAAGAATCAGAGGGGTTTGTGGGTAATTGTTTGTGAATGTCTTTAATGTCCTCATAATCCCAACCAGTGTGAGAAACCTGAGGAGACACAGATAAATTATTTACAGCTCTGAATATTGTCAGGATGGAAGTCATTAGACATTAATCTCATTATGAATAAAAATAAACATTTTATACAGTAACTGGACTCACAACTACATGTTTTCCTGGTCCAGTCTGATAATTCAAATCACCACCTGCCAAAAAAAAGTGTCCTAAATTAATGACATTACTGCATATCACATTCAACAATTGTGCCTTGTGTAAATGTTCTCACACATCAAATATCTGTCTGTTGCTCATGTCTCGTTGCAGACAATAGGTGGCGATGGAAAGTGGGAAAACAGATCAAGAAATCAATCCGTTTTAATCTCAGTATAAATAATGAGTTTCTGCATCTAAAGAAGTTTTACCTCGAGACTGACGCTTCTTACAGAGAAACAGTAATAAGAGTCCAGCGACAATCAGAACCAGAAGAACCAGAACCAGAGGAACGATCAGAGAAGAGCCTGAAAACACAGGAGAAATAATCTGAGAATATGATCATCTGAGCTAAACATCAGATCAGATAATTCACGTTTGGAGTAGGATTGACCAGATCATGATACTGGATTTCAGGGTTGCCAAAAAAAACCAATAGCCAGTCAGAAAGAGCCCAACAAGTATCCCAATGACCATATCGCAAATATCAAATCACAAAATATCAAATTCCCATACCTAAAACACGTGTTTTACAGTTAGTGTTATGGAAATTGAAAACCATATCGTAGTGATTATAAACACATCTCAAAGGCTCCCTACCAGTGACCCTCCTTCAGTATTTGACAGATGTGTGTACACAGTGTGTGTAAACAACCATGGTGAAAATCCACTCACTGTTTTTTTTTTAACAATCCCAATGGATCATAAGCAGTCTCTCCAAACAAGCAGTTCCAGATGTCCCCTACTCTTATAAGAGTCTAGATAAGAGTCTCTATAGACTCCTGGACACAGTGGTTTGCTGTTTTCTTGATAGGCTACACAGCACCATAATGCAGATTCAGCTCAGTATGATCACTAGAATGATTGGGTTATTTTTCGCTTCTTTTTTTTTTTTTTTTTTTTTTTACATATTAATATTTAAAATGTATTAAATGTAATATTATTATTTTAGAGTAGAAAATATAGCTTATTTTTATATTTCAGCCTCCTCACAAAATTGATCACATGTTTGTTTTTCTACACAAGATTACCTGTTGATGTGCTTAGAGACGCCAATGATGTAGAAGGTCTGGAAACGCCTGTGAACGGAGAAGTTATGACTGATGAGGAAGAAGAAGCAGATGATGATGATGATGATGGTGATGATGATGATGGTGATGATGTTGTTGTTGATGATGATGGTGATGATGATGATGATGATGATGATGATGATGATGATGATGATGATGATGATGGTGATGATGATGATGATGGTGGTGGTGGTATTCCTGGAAATATTTGTATATATAGATTTATATATTAAAAAATATATATATTTTCTAAAGGATGCTTTTTTTGCACACACAGAACATGACATCACTTATCACATGATTCTTGATACCGATGTCTTTCACACATTCACTACCCAGAATTCATGTTTGTTGACACACAGAAAGAATGTGAGAAACTGTTAGTTTGAGTGTTCAGAACTGAAGCCTGTGGTTTCACACTGAATAATACACAGAGTTACTGATGAGCAACATTAAACTGGAATTTACTATAGTACAAGTGTGGTAAAAGGACTCACAGCAGAACTAAAACCTGCACTTCTACAGCATCCAGATGACCAAACCTGTACTAATGTTAAAAACTGTAATACTGTGTCCAAATTAACACTAATGCTGCAACATCCAACACTGCAGTAATACGAGATTAACACACACACAGAACTAAAAACTGTGTTCAAACTACATCCAGATCTCCAGGTCTTGCTTTCATATACTGCTAATGAATGAAAAGAAAAGAAAAAGCCTTTTGTGGATGCTGACAGAGACACCGAAAAGTATATGAATGTGAAATGAACAAATAATTATAACTTTATAACAGTATTAGTGTGTCCGCATGTATAGATTGACATGAAGAATAATAATTTGTCATTTTGTTCTCAATATATACACATATCTTTCACTTTGCTGCAACATTTATGAATGCAAGTCAAGATTATGAGTGTAAATCTTACATCAGGAGTTAAAAAGGTTATTGATGGCATCTTTTATGAGTTTCACATGTGTACGTCAGTGATTTCAGTCGGTGTTGAGTATCGTGATGTTGTGGAGATCTTCATGGGTTTGAGGATCTCAGTTTCTCACCTGTTAAAACCTTCAGATTCACTTCAGTGTATAAATCTATTCCATATTTATCAACTCCACAGTAATACGTCCCAGAATCCTCTTCTCTCAGATCTCTGATGGTCACAGTGAAGACTGATGATCTTGTGTTGTCATACAGAGAGAATCTTTCCGAATGAACCCATTTATCTTTAATATCAGTCCTGATAGTGTCTGTGCAGACTGACCACTGTCCTTTACACAAATACTTTGCATTTGCTGTATATCCTTTAAGATATTCGCATGTGATGTTGACTCTACTTCCTGAATATCCTGTCACACTCATGGCGCTCACAACACCTACAACAAACCAGCATTAAAACACTTCAATATACACAGAAATTAACTTTCTTCAAGAGTCAATAGAACAACATGAACTGAAGTGAAAGACTCTCCTCATCAAATCTGTGGTGTTTTTCGTGATTTACTCTGAGTTCAGATTCTTACCAGGAATCATCATCAGAGTGAAAGTCCAGATGATCTTCATTCTTCTCTCTTATTAAATGATCTTCTCTGTTGTTAGTAGATTCAGTTCTTCTGAAACTCTCGATGTGTGTTCAGAGGAGTTTTGAATGTTTCTTTCCTGTTTACATGTTTAACATGAAGAGCTGAATGTGTCAGAGACGCCCACTTCCCGAGAGAGAGAGAGAGCGAGAGCGAGAGCGAGAGCGAGAGAGAGAGAGAGAGAGAGAGAGTATACAAGAATACAAAAACAATACAAGAATTATTCAAAAATATTCACCAAACAAAAAATAAAGTCATCTTCACACAACACAAACAAACCACTATTTACACACCATTTGCACATAAATTCAACCATATTTCCTATAGTTTTAAAGAAAATATATTATGCCCTTATTCTTGATTCAACAAGTGCTTTAAACAGACTTCAAGAGCAAGTCTACAAGTCTTCCATATAGCTAGTTTTGCTTGCCCAATTATAAAATTAGCAACAGTACAGCGATCCTTGTTCACTTTAGAATACCTACAGCCATAAATAAAAAGTACTTTGTTAAAATCAAAACCCAACCCATCAATAATTCTACCCAGCAATGCAAAAAGTGGCACCAACCTTGGACATTCAAATAAAACATGAAAAACCGTTTCATGACTATTACAGGCATAACATAAGGGCAGAACATTCAAGTTGAATTTGGACACAAAAACATTAGTGGCTAGTGTAGCAAAGCGCGGCTTGCCTAGTAGCGACTACGCCACCCCTGAGTACCGGGGAACTAATCTAATAAAGAAAAGGACATGAGTTTGTTTGCTCATGAGAGGCAGGTGTCAGGAGCCAATCAGATCCCTCACATGTCACCACGCAAAGATCACTGTCCCCAGATTACTGATCACCTGCACCTGTTTCCACTCAGCACTCACTTCCCAGCCAGCACAAAAGCACCCGATTCACTCCCAGTCATTGTCAAGCCTCCAACAGGAACGACCCTTACCAGTCACCACTTGTCTCACTCTGAGCCATCCTTCAGCAACGGACGTAAAGTATACTTACCTGAAAGAAACTAACCTTGTTGTCCTTGTTCTGATGTTCCCAGGATCCGCTCCATGACTCATGTTCTCCGTTTCCTGGAATCCGCCACGAGTCCCGTTTCCCACTGGATGAGCTGCGAGAGAAAGGGAAAGTATCACTGAACTGGTGAGCTCATTGTCAAGTGCACTTCAAGGGATCTACTCACCTGGAATCCTTCCTGAATCACGCCTATCCACGAACGATCTGAAAAGAGAGAAAAACTCAAGTTATTGATCTGTGTTACCCGCCACGTTATTCCTTAAGAAGAGGATTCACTCACCTGGAATTTCCTCAAAAATTTCTCAGGCTGAACGTGTTCGTCGAAGAGAGTTGAAGTTATGTATGTACTGTGGTACCAAGGGTCACTTCAGACTTAACTGCCCAATTCGACCGGGGAAAATTATGGTAAGCTCAGTTTTTAATCAACCCATTGTCTCAGCACCACTCACGATTCCTGTGATATTGAAGATTCAAGAAAAACACATCTCTGTAACAGCTATCATCGACTCAGGGTCCGCGGGAAACTTCATTTCTGGAGAACTCTGTAAGAGGCTCAGTCTGCGAGAGATCAACACTCCCAAGTCTTACGCCATCTACGCTGTAACGGGTGAGTTAATTAACAAGACGAACGTTACTACCCAGATTGGTCCTATTCAATTGTGTGTGGGAGAGACGCAGCAAGTGTGGTTTGAACCATTTGTGTTGCTAAACAGCCAAACAGATCTCATCCATGGTCGGCCATGGCTCGTCCATCACCAACCCACCATTGATTGGACGTTAGGGAAAATCCTGCAATGGGGATGTCAATGTCCAGAGATCAACGATCCAGTATCCCGTTCATCCAGTAACCCAAGGACCCAAGTGCTCAAAGTTAACTCCACGTCCATAGAGAGTCCCACGGAAAACTTGTCAACGAATATCCCAGCCTGTTATTCTAAGTTCTCTGACGTCTTCAATCCTGTCACTGCTTCCAAGTTACCCCCTCATCGACCATGGGATTGTGCTATAGACCTGATCCCTGATGCACGTCTCCCCAAGGGTCGGATTTACTCCTTGTCCATTCCAGAGCAAGAATCCATGAAGAAATATATCCACGAAGCTTTAGATCAGGGTCACATCCGACCTTCCACATCTCCTGCCGCCGCAAGTTTCTTCTTCGTGGCCAAGAAAGACGGTGGTTTAAGACCATGCATTGATTACAGAGCCTTGAATCAAGTCACTGTGAAGTTTAGTTACCCTTTGCCTCTCATACCTGCTGCTCTCGAACAACTCAGAGAGGCAAAGATGTTCACCAAGCTTGACTTACGGAGTGCGTACAATCTAATCCGTATCAAAGGAGGAGATGAGTGGAAGACTGCTTTCATAACCCCTGCTGGCCACTACGAATATCTTGTCATGCCATATGGTTTGGTCAACGCTCCTTCCGTTTTCCAAAGTTTCATGGATGAGATCCTCAGAGACTTTCTAGGAAAGTTTGTTCTGGTCTATATCGATGACATCTTGATCTGTTCCAAGAATCCAATCGAACACCAGAGACATGTGTCTCTAGTCCTACAACGTCTCAGAGAATTCACTCTGTTCCTGAAAGCTGAGAAGTGTACCTTTCATCAAAGCACCATCGACTTCCTGGGATACATACTCAGCGATCGAGGAGTGGAGATGGACCAACAAAAGACAGAGACCGTCCGGTCCTGGCCAACTCCCAAGTCCGTGAAGGAGCTTCAGAGATTTCTCGGGTTCGCCAACTTCTATAGGAGATTTATCAACCAGTACAGTCTTCTCACTTCTCCATTGACCTCCTTGCTAAAAGGAAAACCTAAGATCCTGCAGACGGAACCCAGAGGCTGAGAAAGCTTTTCACGCTCTGAAATCTGCCTTCACCAGTGCCCCTTTGCTTCACCATCCAGACCCTGAAAAACCATTCATGGTGGAAGTCGATGCCTCCACCACCGGGGTTGGAGGAATCCTGTCCCAATGTTCCGAGTTCTCCTCAAAGCCACTCCCTTGTGCATTCTTCTCCAAAAAGTTTTCTCCAGCAGAGGCAAACTACGATATTGGAAATCGAGAACTTCTCGCAGTAAAACTTGCCTTGGAAGAATGGCGACATTGGCTAGAGGGAGCCAAACACCCATTTCTAGTCATAACCGATCATAAGAATCTCCAATACCTGAGAGATGCCAAGCGGTTAAATCCACGTCAGGCCCGATGGGCGTTATTCTTTACACGCTTAAATTTCAAGATTGCCTATCGTCCAGGATCCAAGAATACCCGTGCAGACGCTCTTTCCCGTATCCATGCCCCTGAGAGCCCTGTTGATCAACCTGAGACCATTCTACCCGAGAGGTTATTCGTAAATCCATCCAGTGGGAAATAAACGAACAGCTTCAAGAATTGGCTCATCAGCACATCCGACAAGCTGTGAATAGACAACAGCAATTCGCTGACACCAGCCGAAGATCCACGCCAGAATACCAACCTGAGCAACTAGTCTGGCTTTCCACTCGAGATATCAAACTGCGCCAGTCATGTAAGAAATTAAATCCCAAGTACATCGAACCCTTTCCAATTGTCAAGCAAGTCAACCCAGTCACTTACCAGCTCCGGTTGCCCCCAGAATACCGTATCCATCCCACGTTTCACGTCTCACTTCTGAAACCCCATCATCCACAGATTCCCCAGTCAGTCAACGAGGTCGAACCCGAAGAAAACCCCCCGATACCACCCGTTGAACCCGAGCCCATCTACCTCATCAAGGAGATCTTGGACTCTCGACGTCGGGGAGGTCAGTTAGAATACCTCATTGATTGGGAGGGATATGGGCCAGAAGAGAGAAGTTGGGTACCTCGTAATGATGTTCTTGATCCCAGTCTGCTCCTAGAATTCCATGCTCAGCATCCCGAGAAACCTGCACCACGACCCAGAGGCAGACCCCCACGACGTCGAGGTCCAAGGTCCGCTGGCGCGGACTCTGGAGGGGGGGGGTACTGTCAGGAGCCAATCAGATCCCTCACATGTCACCACGCAAAGATCACTGTCCCCAGATTACTGATCACCTGCACCTGTTTCCACTCAGCACTCACTTCCCAGCCAGCACAAAAGCACCCGATTCACTCCCAGTCATTGTCAAGCCTCCAACAGGAACGACCCTTACCAGTCACCACTTGTCTCACTCTGAGCTATCCTTCAGCAACGGACGTAAAGTATACTTACCTGAAAGAAACTAACCTTGTTGTCCTTGTTCTGATGTTCCCAGGATCCGCTCCATGACTCATGTTCTCCGTTTCCTGGAATCCGCCACGAGTCCCGTTTCCCACTGGATGAGCTGCGAGAGAAAGGGAAAGTATCACTGAACTGGTGAGCTCATTGTCAAGTGCACTTCAAGGGATCTACTCACCTGGAATCCTTCCTGAATCACGCCTATCCACGAACGATCTGAAAAGAGAGAAAAACTCAAGTTATTGATCTGTGTTACCCGCCACGTTATTCCTTAAGAAGAGGATTCACTCACCTGGATGCATTCCTGCCACATATATCCTCTTCGAGATCACCGTTGAACTCCCGAAACCCTGCATACTTACCTTTGTGTTAAATAAAGATACATTTATGTTTATCACTTACCTCTGTCTCCGAGCCTGAATCCTGACAGCAGGAGGCGTGAGTTCACAGTTAAACAATTAGTTTATTAAAGAAAACATTTAAACAATAAAAAAAAAAATCACAATAACTGGTCTTGACCCAGAAACACAACAAAGAAAAGAATATACTGCTGGTGCTGAGGCTCCCGAAAGACAGGCTAGCTGCAGCTGCACATGGCCAAAAGAAACCCAATTTGGAACTAATCACACTTCACTGCAAATAGTGATCAAAAGATAACACACAGTGAAACAACCCTAATTAGTGTAAAGCCCGTGCAGCCGCCTGATTTAGTATCGGCACACACACGAAAATCACAGGCACACAAAAGTCATACGAGGCGTCCTTTCGTGAATCGAATGAACAGCTGGTGCTCTGATGCGGCCATTAGGGGGTGCCACACCAATGGAAACTCCATCACACTAGAATGTATTGCAGACCACTCAAACAAACTTCCTAAAAGATTACAACGGCACCACACTAAAACTCACCTAAATGTGGATGTCATTCCAAAAACACGTACAGCCTTGATGGCCTAGTGTCACACTAAACAAAAGAGATAATAAAACGTCACTTCAATACTAGAATCAAAGCAGCCAGCTGCACAGCGGAAACATAAACCTCTGAGGTCTCTTGGAATGACGACAAGGGCGGGCTTTCGGCAATGACGCATCCCAGGGAGCATAAACGACGAGTCTATATACACCAGGGGCGGCACCCCATTGGTCATATACGTAATGAGGATGGCGTGGCAACGAGTCACTCACTTCACCACACTAGCACACAATGTAATACTCTCCATTGTAGATCACCTGAGCGTTTTGGAAGGGGACTTTTATAAAAAAAAAGCCTCCAAGAAGGATTTAAATCATCTGCAACTGTGAGTTTTTCTCTCCATTTTGTATCATATCTGTCATGAAGATCCTTAAGATAAGCAGTTTTTACACAGACCTGATACATATCTTTTTTTTCCCACTGTATGAAAAAGTAGCCCTTTTAATCTCTAAAACTTTAGCAACTTCCCAACCTGACTGGTTTCAGGGCAAACTCCAGGGCACACACCTAAAATAGGAAACGTGAGATGTGTAGGCCCACCCTCTAAAGATAGCTCTACAAACTGAAAAAGAGCAGAAGGAAGAGCAGCTTTCAAGCCTGAAATCAACTGCTCTACCACCCTCACAGACCTCAAATCAACCTGCCTGGCAACATCTTCTGCTGATCTCCACTCTTTTAAATCTAAATTAATCAAGTGTCCCACTTTAGTAAAACCTTTCTTGAAACATAACTTAACTATATTATTAGACGTAAACGTATAAAAAAGGATTAAAAAACAGTAGTTCATTCAAGCCATAATGATCATTTTCAGACCGATTAAACCTAAACACTTCCCAAGATTTCAAAACCGAAGCATAGAAATTAGCACCAATTGTAACTAGGGATCCTAACCGATGACCGTTTGACCAATGGTTGACCGTCTCAACGTTTACCGATCAAAGTTGTCGGTAGTGGGTTAAAAAAAAAAGTGATCTCTGAATTAGGCTATTATGGACAGTGGACTAAACGTTTCACAGTTAGCCATCTTATTCGAAGATATTTTTGTGTGAAGTGAACAAATCCCTCACACTCAATTTTTCATAACTCGCCTGTTTGTACTTAATAAACCAATAAAAACATTTGGCGCGAGGTCACAGCGTTTAAGTTCGTGCGCTCACAAGGTTTGCGAAAAGTAAAGGCTACAGGCTAAAACACTGGAGGTTAGAGCCAGGGCAGACGACAGGATGAAGCGTGCAAAGAAACGTAGTGTGTGGGACCATTTCACCAAAAAGAATGATACAGTAAGTTGCAAATTGTGTGATACAGTGCTTAAATACAGTAGTAATACTGTAGAAATACATAACATTACATTTCAGTTGTAACAGATAAGGTGATGATGATCATCATCTTTCTTTATTATTGTTAGCACTACCTTAAACTAAAGCAGCGTCTCTTCGGAGCTGTCATTTTCTTAAATGAGGCACTGCAATGTTTCAAATGAGCTTCTAACGCTAGACTAACGCCTTTATTTTCAACGCGATCACCTTGTACCCAAACCATTTCCGAACTAAGGAGCCATTTGTCCTCCGATTACATACAAGCTCCTCCGCGCCGCGTTTGTGGGACTCATGTTTCGCGCTGTAGGGGATTCAAAAAAGTGACGTGAGTGGAAGCCCGGCGCAGTGTGTGTGTGTGTTAGTCTGTGTGTGTGTGTGTGTGTGTGTGTGTGTGTGTGTGTGTGTGTGTGTGTGTGTGTGTGTGTGTGTGTGTGTGTGTGTGTGTGTGTGTGTGTGTGTGTGTGTGTGAGCGGGAGGCAGAGAGAGATGCGACAGAGTTGCGAAATTGCAGGCGCGGCTCGAAATGGCTGTAATTTCAAATAGCGTGGCATATTTTAAACTAATCGGTTAACCGGTTTCAACCGGCTAATGAGGCTCGGTGGTCGGTCAAGAAAATTTTAAGTTTTCGCCATCCCTAATTGTAAGATTTTCAATAAAAGGTGACATCAAAAACAGTTGCTTATCAAGAGAACTACCACAAAGGGATCTTAGTAAAGTTAGTCCAAAAGACACCCAAGGGATAAATTCTGTAGAAAAAAGCAGTCTCTGGTTAGATTTTAGTCTCATCGCTCTGACTTTAGCTGACAGTTCAATCAGTCCTTGTCCTCCTTCATTCACTGGCAAATATAAGATTCCAGAAGGAAGCCAGTGGAACCCACCCCAAAAAAATCAACAAAGTCCTTCTGTAGTTTTTGTAGTAGTTATTTTGGGGGGTCAATAACAGTCAAATGATGCCACAGCATAGATGAAGCTAAATTGTTTACAACAAGAACCCTCCCTCTATACGACAATTGGGGGAGAATCCACCTCCATTTCTGTAAGTGACCAGCCACCTTTTCATAAAAGCATTCCCAATTTGTCTGCATGTATTCTGTTCCAAGGAAAAACCCCAGCACTTTAAACCCCTCTGAACTCCAGGGACAGCACTGAGGAAGTTTTGCAATAGGCCTACCTTCTTCCTCCCATCGGCCTAATAACAAATATGCAGGCATGAAAACGGTTCAGGGGTGAAAAAGGTGAGAAGGATATTACCCATACAGGGGGGTTCGGGGGCATGCTCCCCCGTAAGAAAATTTTATATATTCCATATTTAAAGCATCAATCTGATGCATTTTTAGATGCATTTTTTGCATACCAGCGCAATTAAAAAATTTTTAAAATCTAATAGAATTTCTATAACTCTGTGTTGAACTGATAATCACTCTTTTGTGTGTTAAACACAATCTACTTAATACAGACAACTTCATTATAAAGAAAAACAACAAATCAAAAAAAAAATATGATCATAACCTATGACAAAAATTCTATTATAAACTACATTAGTGGATAACTCAGTAAATGTATATCACAGCTGTTTAATGAGGCAGCAACATATGATAGATAGGACAGAACAAAAAAGGCTATTAATAATCTTTCATTGCGCAAAAGTATTATATGATATGACAGGATCCAACACAGTGCGGCACAAAGCGCTCATGCGCATCCCGAGCGCAGAATGATGCGCTTGAAACAACACGGAGTCAGCGCGCAGCGCGTCGAGTCCGCATTGAAAAGTTCAAAGCACAAAGCAAAAACATATTGATACGTAGTGTATTATACAGTATCTATCTATGCAATAGATTATTGAGCCTTTTCTTTTAACAGTTTTAAATTTCAGTTACTGTGCGCGTGAAGAACAATTATAGTGCTCTCCAGTGTTGTGATCTAACAGACACACGGTAGAAAGGAACATGATTAAGATACAGCAATAAAGTCTAGCAAGATATTCATTTTATGCGAAACCATAGAGCTTTATCTACAGATCAAGTATGATAATATTAACATTGAATCATCTTGGAGAGAGTTTCATCATTGACTGTGTTGTAACCATAGACTGTAAAGGTTGTAACCGAACGCGACGCGCTGTTTGATGCTGAATGGAGAATGACTGACAGCCGCAGCGGAGGGAAACGTTTTCGTGAACTTGAATTTAATGAATTAAATTTCTCTCTCACATCATAATATAGTATGACTTCATATAGTATACCCGCCCCCCCTCTCTCTCTCTCTCTCTCTCTAAACATTTTCTCATCGAAACACGATTCACGTAGGTCACCTATAGGGCTTGGGCGTCGTGACGTCATCACTTGGCGTGGCCGCCATTTTGGCAGCTTCCTTTACTACTACTCGGACTACTGCGCACTGTTTGTAGACGTACTTCCTCTCAGTTCTGTGGCTTAATTTGATTTAAGTTACGTTATTTCAACCATGGTAACCCGTTGCTGTATTGTGGGGTGTAACAGCGCAACACATAATCATCATGGGAAAAAGATAAAAAATGGATTAACTTTCCACCGCTTTCCTGCTTGGAAGCGCACCCACGGAGACCTAGTATCCGAGATAACAAAGAGTCGTCGGCTCGCTTGGATCTCGGCTGTAAGACGACCAAACATAACCTTCCACAGTATCCCGGTGTCAATGAGAGTGTGTTCCCTGCATTTTCATTCTGGAACGTTAAAGAAGGTGTACGATTTTCTTTTTATACATTGTTTCTTTCCTGCAACCGCGACACCACATACATACACATGATGCGCGCGCACACAAACACAACACAAACATATCACAACATTATGGTTCTATATGTTTTCAACACTTCTGCTATGCAATGATAATTTTGATTGTGTTACCAGGAAAACCAGCAAATGAAATGTTCAACTCGCATCCAGATTGGGCACCATCAGTAAACCTGGGCCACACTGAGAAGGCGGCCACAAAGACTGCACGCTATGAGAGGCAGGAAAAGAGAAAACGGCAAAGGACTGACAGTACACCTGCGATGGATGAGACAGTTATTGATTACGTTGTTCCACCAGGTAAGCCTTACAGAGCCAGCAGATTCAAGACCTTAAATTGTTTTTGTTGCTGTTGCAGCTGCAAACATTTCTGTTTAGCTAAAACAATTCCTTATATGATCCACAGTGGAGACACCAGCACCAGTAGAGGATGGAGCTGACCAGAGACTGCTGACAGAATGTGACTTCTGTCAGCGTCGGCGCGATGAAATCGACCGGCTGCTGGAAGAGAACAGGGCCCTGAAATGTGAGCTTGGCCAGAGAAAAATGGATGAACATTTCCTGAAGGATGACAACGTCAAAGTGAAGTACTACACTGGACTTCCACACCTTGAAGTTGTCATGGGTGTTCTAGCCTGTGTTGGACCGTACGTGACACAGAGTAGTAAAGTACTGTCACCTTTTCAGATGCTTTTCCTGACTCTCATGCGCCTTAGACTAAATTTACCAATACAACACATTGCCCACCTCTTTTGTGTAGACAGAAAAACTGTTTCCAAAACCTTCAGTAACATCATAAATGTTTTGCATGCCCGCACCAGCCCTTTGATTAACTGGCCAGGGCGAGATGCGTTGCATGCAACTATGCCTCATCAGTTTGTGGAGGCCTTTGGGAAGCGTGTTGCCCTTATTCTGGACTGTTTCGAAATATTCATGCAGAGACCATCAAATCTTAAAGCTCAAGCTCAGTCATATTCCCACTACAAACACAACACAACTATGAAGTACCTTATTGGTATTACACCACAGGGCTCAATTTCATTCATTTCCAAGGGATGGGGGGGGGGCGCATCAGTGATAAGCATATAACTGATAACTGTGGGATTCTGGACAAACTGTTACCTGGGGATTTGGTGTTGGCTAATCGCGGCTTTGACATACAGGACAGTGTGGGACTTATGTGTGCCGAGGTAAAGATCCCTGCTTTCACAAAAGGATGCTGTCAGCTAGATGCAAGAGATGTGGAGATCACAAGAAAAATTGCCCACCTCCGAATTCATGTGGAAAGGGTGATTGGAACCGTCCGCAACAAGTACACTATTTTGTCACAAAAAGTACCGATTCACATGGTGTTGCCATGCAAGGATGAAGACATGACATTCCTTGATAAGATTGTGTCTGTATGTTGTGTTCTCACAAACATGAGCCCTAGTGTTGTGCTGAAATAAATGTGCATTAAATACAGCCATAAGTGTCTGTTTCATCCATACCCACAATCTTCACAATAAACATACTAAGATGCATGTGTCTTATAAACCAGAAGCAATAACAGTATGATGTGCAAAAGCAAGAAGTGTCACACAATCAGATGTTTTTCAGTGTTTATTTGCAAGTAGTGCAACCTGAGAACACAGAACGGTGCAGTGTAGTTGGAATGCTTCAAGATAAAAGGTTACAAATAAAAAATGGACACCGATTTCTTATTTTATAATTTCTTATATAACAATAATAAATACACATTTTTTTTTATAAATTCTTTCAATACTATAAATAAATAGGTATCTATAAAATAACAACAATAGACACATGGAAAATGGAGGTAGTGCAAATTATAAATATAGTAAACAACAATGCAATAACGGAATGCTTCAAGATAAAAGGTTACAAATAAAAAATGGACACCGATTTCTTATTTTATAATTTCTTATATAACAATAATAAATACACATTTTTTTTTATAAATTCTTTCAATACTATAAATAAATAGGTATCTATAAAATAACAACAATGGACATAGAAAATGGAGGTAGTGCACATTTTAAATATAGTAAACAACAACAATGCAATAACGGATTCAAATAAAAATGGAGGTAGTGCAATTTCTTATGTAATAATAATAAATATACATTTCTTATTTCTTTCCATGCTATAAATAAATAGGTATCTATACACTATATAATATATACAATGTATGTCTTTGGACAGCTGTGTGACTACAGACATGCATCACAAAACCAGGAGTCACCTGCTGCAGTAGTTGCATCAAGTCCAACACAGGAAAGGTGGAACCACTGCGTCGCACAGTTCTTGTTGTCGCACGCAACCATGTCATCCAGTTCCTCAGGCCCTTGGCACACGCACCACATATTCTCTTTACTTTCTGTGGTCTTCTTCCTCGCTCTCTTCTGCCCTCTTACTTGTGGGACTGTTACCGTGTTCCGACATTTTACAGCCAAAACTCTTGAGGGCTGCGGTGTGGAGGCATCTTGTGTGTAGTGGCGGCAAATGAGCTCAGGGAGGGAAACCTTCAGGAAAAATTCCTGTGCCTTTTGTAGACATGACTCCCAGAACCTGACATCTGGCATGACTCGGACAACAACGAGATCTTTCTGTGTCCACACCACAAAGTCACAGTATTTGGACTCAGTCACATAGATCTGTGTCTGCACCTGTGTGTAGTATCTGTGGCCTCGTTTAAGTAGAAATGTGTTGCCCACAAGTTGGAGACAGAAGTCCCTGTCACCATCACAAGCCTCCTGGACAGTGGTATTCTTGTGCTTTGCTGGACACTTTATTTCCAGGCAGCCTTTCCCACAGCAGATACAGTGAAGTAATCCATCGGGTGAAGCGCCTACTTGTGGAAACCCAGGGTTGATGCAGAATCCAGACAGATCAATTTTCAGGTCAGTGTGGTGTGGTGCTTGTTTGGCCTGATAAGCACTCCTTGCAGTTGTCTCATGTTCAATTCCCCATCTTGTGTCTTGTGTAGTCAACAGTGCTGTTGGGTAGCACACTTTTCTCACCGTGGACACAGCCGGCTTCTCAATGTTGCAAACAACAACTGCATGCATAGCTGAGGCGGTTACTCTCCCTGCCCGTACTCCATACCAGGCAGATGACTGCTGCTGCTTTGTGTGTGTGCTGATGATGTTGACTTGTTCCTTTGTCACAGCTGCCATGTCTTTCACTGTCTCACAATGCTGGAGAAGGACATATAGTGGAGCATGATCAAACTGTGGGTCACGCAGATGGTCTTGCAGGAGTTTTGGCATCACAGCTGGCTGGACAGGGTCAGCATAGGCGTGATGGTAGTTGTCCATTGTCGACATACAAACTGCCCTATGTTTATGGAGAACAGGGAGCAGTGATGACAAGTCGTCCAATGTGGCTTGGGGTATGTGTCTACTGGCTCGTGTCCGTAGGCCAGGCATGGGACTGTTGTCATTGATGACACTGTCCAGAGCAATCTTCTGAGCTTTAGCAGAAGTAAAGTCTATCTTGTGGGCGACCTCTCCGTGGACTTTGTTAATTCCAGATGGTATTTTCCAGTAAGCAGGCACATCTGTCACGGTCTTTTTTCCGCGGATGCGTACTGCTGCCTCAATCTTAAATAGTAGAGCCCCAACATGTGTACATGACTCTGCAATGCCAGCCATGCATGTACAGTGTGCACAGCAAACCTGGCCATCGTTGGCAATGATAACCCATGGCTTCAGAGGAGTCTCATTGATGCGTTGAGAGTGCAAGACCTGAGGAGACATAAATGAACATACATTATGCATTTGTTCATTTGTCTTAAAACTGGAAAAAGACAGTAGTAATAATAAAGTAACACTTTACATTAAAAAATGACAGATAAGGACAACACTTCATTATGTTTCATTCTATGCAGGAAACCAAACATTAACCTCAACCCCTCAGTAATGTGTACATGACATATAAATGACATTTATATATACGACAGTAAATAACAGCCATATCACCCTGTATTATTATTATTAACATCTGAATATTAATTTATATAGCTTAAGTCGAATTCATGATGACGAGAGCGGAAAAGAGCTCAAAATACGCGAGAAACCGGGAAAACTACACTTTAGAAACACATAGTTAAAAGTACATGTGAATGGTTGTTAGCACTAACAGTTACTAAACTAGCAGCTAGGTGGAGCGCACCTTTATTCCGGATTACTGCGTTCCCACTGTTCGTTATGATGATCTGCAGCTCCTGAACCCATCCATTAGTGAACTGAACATGCGACTCCAATGCCTTGTAGCTTCGGAACTGTTCAGAGGTGTAGGCGCTCACACCACAAACAAGGTAGCTGAATAATGTCGTTTATACAAAACTGCGGCAGCAAGTCCTCGTCGGTGCTCCACTCTTTATGTGAAATTTCATAAGGATCCAAACTGTTTATAATGGCGATTTTGTCCACATATCGGTCCCTGGCTTCCCTAGATAACCTATCGCGGTAAATTGCACATCCTTTTAGGTGTTTTAACATATTTATTTTCTTTTCTTTCTCTCAACTCTGCTTCTCCTCGTTCGGCTTGCTGTATGTTTACATTCGTATAGCTGTCAAGATGGCCGCCACGTCCCAGAATGCAACGCGGCGCCCAAGCCCTATTTTGGTTTCAGAACGGCGAATTTAGGTGATTTCAAAACGGTGATTTTCATGTCTGAATATGTGCTTTTTTTCCAGTTGACTCGAACGGAGGAGGCTTTTTGATAAATCTCAAGAGGCGCTTCCAGATTGCGCACATCTTCATTTGATCTTATTATTACAGTGATATGGTCAGCATAGGCGCTGAGTTTAACAGTTACCGTCTCTGATGTAAAATGGCCCGCCGTTGAAATTCCAAAAAGTTGACGCCTCAGAGCCGTTAGCAACAGTTCAATGGCCATGGCATATAAAATACCTGACATACCTCATCATTGCCGTATGCCTCTGCCAACTAAAAAAGGTCTTGTGAGTGAACCACTTATTTTTAAGAAACTATAGATCTCAGTATAGAGTAATCTAACATAAGAACTAAATGAAGAACCAAAACCGAATGCTTCAAAACATTTAAAAAGAAACTCATGATCCACACGATCAAAAGCTTTTTCCTGATCCAGAGATAAAAAACCCACATTAACATTATCTCTGGCATAAGAAATCAAATCACGAAGCAGAAACAAATTATCAAAAAATGTTACGTTTTGGAATACAGTATGACTGGTCTGCGTGAATTATTGTTTATATGTAGAGTTTTAATCTATTAGTTAACGCTTTGGACAGTATCTTATAATCTACTGCAAGCAAAGACACTGGACCCCAGTTTCTTATATCCGCAATAGAGATGCGCGGATGGGCTATTATTTCATCCGCAACCGCATCAAAAAACTCATCATCCGTCCGCCATTCATCCGCACCAACGTATTTGACCAATTTTCCCGCCCGCCATCTGCTGATACAAGGCGCTGCTGATGACAGCCGCGAGACTAGAAACCGCCCGCCACCCGCCCGAATTTAATTAAAATATTTTTTTCCGCCACGTCATCCGCCCGATCCGCGGTTTATCCGCGGAGTCCGCGGCTATAACCGCCAACCGCGCATCTCTAATCAGCAAGATCCCCCTTCTTGGGTAGAAAGGTGATAAGCGCTCTTCGTAGACTCAGCGATAAGGTGCCTCTTTCAAAGCACTCTAAAAAAACTGAGAACAAGTCTTCTCCAATCACTGACTAGGGCTGAAACGATTCCTTGAGTTACTCGAGTTACTCGATTACAAAAATTCCTCGAGGCAAAACTCTGCCTCGAAGCCTCGTTAAATTCCTATGACGCGCACTATACGCGCGGCGCAGGGATTTGATCGTTTCACACGGACCGTTTATTTACACGGACCTGTTCAGGAAGCATATATTTTGAATTTAGTTGGCACGATGGCGGAGAATAAATATGTAAATAAACGGCAGAAATTGTCTAAAGTGTGGGATCATTACACACTTAATTCACTTAACACACTTAACTCGCTGAAACAAGGTAACGTAGTCTAAGCCTATTGATGTTCGCTGATTTTAATCCCATAATCCCATACTGTATTTGTAGCGATGTCGTCGTGATGCGGTTTGACTAGATTTGATTTTTAGCTTTGGTGACATTTTTAAGTAGTAAGCGTAACTATCACGTTCAATTGCAAGAGTATAGCCTAAAAAAAGAACCCCTTCACACACACACACGCCAGTCAGACCAATTGCAGCAATGCATCACATATGCTTAAACTTTTATGTAGCCACGCAACAATAATTTCAGCATGCATTCACTGTAACGTTACACACCGGGACGTGATGGAGGAACAAATATTGTATTGCAGTCTTTGCGAGACCTTGTTTGTATTTCACGTCTGCCAAATAGTTACAGACAACAACAAAAAATTAAAGTCCCCAGCCTGTTGTTTTTTAATAAAGATTCGGAGTACTCATTTTTCAGTTAAAACGCACGGAACAAAAAGTGTGTCAGCTTTTACTGCGTGTTCAACAACAAGACACGTTACAGCTCTTCTTCAGCGTTAAACTACCAGAATACACAAATATGCTTAGATGCTTAGAGTGGTTATATTATAACATCTTAAAGGAAAATTCACATATGAGATAGCTTTATAACTTGCATACTATATAACTTATAGTATATAACTTATAACAGCTTTAACTGAAATAGACACAAGTTTAATATGACTATTCTGTTAATAAAACACATTAAAAAAAATCTGATTACTCGATTAATCGATCGATTAAGTGCTAGATTAATCGATTACAAAAAGAATTGATAGCTGCAGCCCTATCACTGACCAAAACGGTTTATAAAATTCTGCCGTTACGCCATCCAAACTCGGAGCCTTGCCTGAAGATATATCATTAATAGCAGCAGTCAGTTCGTTCATGTGCAAAGGCTGATCAAGCTTGGCCTTATCACTCTCCATCAGATGCGGTAGATCCTGGAGAAGTGTTTCTGTTATCTCTCCATCACATGGTTCTGCTCTATACAGATTTTCATAAAAAAACAGTGCTTGAGTAATTATTTCATGCACATCAGTTGTTTCACCTCCTTCTGGAAGTTTCAGATGACTTAAAAATTTTCTATCAACAATTTTATTCTCCAAATTGAAAAAAAGAAGATGTTGGCGCATCCATGCAATTAAAAGATGTAAACATTGCACAAATCAAAATCCCTTTGGCTTTCTCTTCCAGGAGATTGTGGAGAAGAATTTTCCTTGTTTCCAACGCTTCAACAGTACTTTCATCATATTGTTCAATGTTCAGCTGCAAAATATCTTGTTCTAGTCGTCTCATTTTGTTTTCAAAGGTATTCTTGTTGTGGACAGTATACTTCTGACAAAACATCTTGACCTGAACTTTACTAATGTCCCACCACTGACTCAGGGACTTGTACTGAAATTTACTCTCTCTCCACATCTCCCAGAAAAGTGAAAAAGAGTGCACAAAGTTGTGATCCTGCAAAAGCTTATTGCTAAAACGCCAGTAGGGACACTTAAATGTGCTCTGTGCAGATGTGACATTGACGGACATATAATGGTGGTCTGAGAAAGGAGTAGGAATAATACAACTATCAAAAAACTTGTCACATACACTTCTTTGTACATAAATTCTATCAAGTCTTGCTGCAGAAACCCTATTCGAACTTACTTTTATCCACGTATATTGTTTTACATCAGGAACAGATTCTCTCCAAACATCTAAAAGATCATGATAAACTATCAATTATCTAAAAAAACCTGCTGACGGACTATGAGGTTCTTCATGATTCCTGTTCACTGTATGATCTAAAGTGCAGTTAAAATCTCCAGCCAAAACAATAATCCTACCCTGTGGGACACTGCTTAATGCTGTATGAAGTTTTCTGAAGAAAAGTGTACGTTCCGTCCCAATATTAGGGGCATATACATTAAAAGTATAGCCATGTAAAAAGTATATAAGCCCATGTAAAGCAACATCCACTCTTTGCATTCTACCTGGTAGAACATCAAAAACGCTCACATTCTGTTCCTTAAAGTCAACTCCAAGAAGAATAGCCACTCCTGCACTGTTACTTGAACCATGACTCAAAACAACCTGTCCATCCCATTCACTCTGCCACTGGATTTGATTATTAACATCTGTGTGAGTTTCCTGTAGAAAAACAACACTACTTTTTTTTTTTATAAAAATATAATCAAAAAGACTAGTCCTTTTCAAAGCCTCACGACACCCATTAATGTTCAATGAACTAAATCTCAAAGGTGACATGAAAGAAAGTAAAAGATAACCACTCAATAAAGTAACTCCACAAGGGTTATTTGACAACCAAACTCTACTCATTTTTTACTTTGCAAATTCAAAGAACTTCTAACGTTACTCAGAAGTTTCTTGAGACGGTACCGTTTTGGTTTATCAAGCTCTTCAAAGGAAGCTTTTCTCATAGCCATGGTGCCGGACAATAAAAACAATTTTACATCCGGAAAATATGAATCAATTCTCGGTTTACGAAGTCCTTTAGTAGTATCCAAAAAGTGATTGATCTGCTGAAGCGAGTAAAGTCTTACCTCCAGAGATGAGCTCCGAATCCGCTGCGTAATCTCTAAATTAACTCCGTATCATCGTGCTCATTGTCAGAGTCATCCGTTAAATCCACAGGGTTTTGAGATAAAATGTCATCTTTACTCTGTTTAAACGCTTCCTCAGTTGTAGTATCACTCTCAATTTTATCAGGCTGCGCCTGTCCTCCATCGCAAAACAACTCAGTTTCAGGCATGGGCTGCAAACACACCTGTCCCGGGCTCGTCTCCGGCTGCGTTACAGCGGGAACATGACTCGGCCCGGCCACCTCCTCAACAGCCCCCGCCAGGCCGTCTCCTGAGGCCTCCAGCAACGGTCTCTATATATATATATAGAGAGAGAGAGAGAGAGAGAGAGAGAGAGAGAGAGAGAGAGAGAGAGAGAGAGAGAGAGAGAGAGACACTGGACACTGACATCTGATGAACACGTAAAATGTGCACATAAACTTGACGTATAGTTTGAAAGGGTAACTGCCGTTGTGGATTCGCTCTTCCCTTGACAACAGCGCTGATACACGGGCAACTAAAGCACAAATAATTTACAACATTACAATCTTATTCTCATTATAATGCTATGTATATGGCAGATTGATGCTGCACATTTTGAACCTTATTACATTTTTTATGATGTAAAAAAAGTGATTCCAGGCATCACTGCCTTTAAAATCCAGTAAATCTTGCGCTCTGGAAGGCATGCTATCTAACGCTAACCAATCAGACTTTAGGTCCACAATAGCGCAATAACCAATCAGAAAAATAGACACTTTTTTTTTAAGTCAGGGCGATCATCGTTTTCATAATCGATCGAAAAAAATGCATTCTGGCTAATATTTGCCATTTTTGAGAAAGTAGCCTACAGGAATATACCGTGAATTAACAGCGCTCAAAGTCAACACTCAGAGGCTGTTTTCCCAATCACACCCTATACCCTCATTCAGGGTAGTGTAGCTTGAAGCCCTGTCCACTGGCACTGATTATTTGAATCAGCTGGCATAAGTGATGTTTAAATGTGTCGTGAGACATGGACAGGAGGACATTTGTGCGGTGTGAGTTGAAGAGTGAGACTCTTGGAGTATCAGCTGTGTAAACGGGAGAACCTCGGCCTGGCGTCTGTGTTAATGGTGACCAGTAAATGGTGCACGCAGTTACGAGTCCACAGAAACTTTGCTCGCATAATAGTGAGTAGTGATTCTACACGGGTTTGCAGCAACAAGCAACGCTGGCGAGAGTGTCCACAGCTATTAGTCATCCACACCATTAAACTTCACTGGTACGGTGCATATAGCTCTAATTCATCAAGACTGGTTTCAAAACACTGGTTTGTGTTTTTGCATTAACCTCTAAATGTAACTGTTTTTGACGTTCTTAGATCAGATTCTCATGGACACTGTGCCAAATATGGTAGCTTCTCCTTGATTGAGGATCGGATTAACAAAGTTTTGGATGTTCACCTTGTCCAAGTAAGTTGATGTCACACAGAAATCTTGTGTCTGATTTAGTTACTGATATTACTGATACTGTTCAGTAATAATCAATTGATTTTACAGAGCTCAGAAGTCCCAAGCAGCTCTTGGTGTGAGCTAGAGGGTCTAAAGCGGAGTATGCAGTTCCTGATGGACCAAGACATGCAAGTGTCTGCTCTGATAACAGACAGAAATCGGCAGGTAATGATGCTAGGAGAGATCTAAAGCTGAACAGTATTGACATGCACAGTATCACTCAAAATAAATTCTAAATGCTATAAAATCAATTTGTGTGTTCTTTGTTTTAGGTGGCCAAGTGGGTACGTGAGAAAATGTGTTCAGAAGGAACAAGGCATTTCTTTGACATCTGGCATATTGGGAAAAGTATGTATTGTGATGTTGGTAGTTCTATATAACAGACTTCTTTTTTTTGTAGTTAAGTTCACTTTCCTAATAATTAGTTTGCTCTGCTCTGGAACAGGTGTACAGAAAGCACTGGATGCTGCTGCAAAAGAGAGGGACTGTGAGGATCTGAAGCTGTGGAGGCCAGCCATTATCAACCATCTCTACTGGACCGCAGCTTCCACCCCTACAGGAGATCCAGATGAGATGCTAAATCATGTACAGGACATACATGAACACAGCACTCCTGCATTTACCAGCTGCGCACATCCACCGTTGGAAGGAGAGGCAAGAAACAAGGAGTGGCTTGAACCAGGTACAACATAGTAGCCTATGTTAAAAGATGTCAAATGTTTTGAGGCTAAACTTTTTTCACTGCTTGTTAAGTTTAGTTTGGTTTTATCAATACATAACCCCATGTGTACTAATAATTACTTGTGTTATGAAATGCAACAGACTATATGACAGAATATGTTTTATTCAGGATCACCAGCAGCCACTAAACTAGAGAGTGTAGCTGCCAGGAAAGCACTGGTAAAGAATATTCGACAATTGTCGCCTCAGCATCAGACATTCTCCCTGGAGGCCTACCATTCCCTCATTCTGCACTTTGCTCCCAAACACACTGGCTTTTCTTTTCTTGGGATGTACAGCAGGTAGTGTTATGACTTAAGTATCGATACTAATAAAATTAGGTATTTTTTTTAGTGCTGGGCAACGATTAATCGCATCCAAAATAAAAGTTTGTTTACATAATATATGTGTGTGTACTGTGTATAATTATTTTTTATATATATAAATACACACATATGCATGTATAGATTTAAGAAAATATGTTATTTATATATAAAATATTATATTTATATATAATATTAATTATGTATAAATATATATACAGTATATACATGCAAATGTTTCTTAAATATATACATGCATATGTGTATATTTATATATAAAAAAATATTATACACAGTACACACACATATATTATGTAAACACAAACTTTTATTTTGGATGCGATTAATCGTTGCCCAGTAAAAAAAAAAAAAATTCAAGATATTGCAATACTTTTGTAGCAGGTAAATGATGACAGAATGATTATGGCTAAAAACTAATGCAGTCTTGTATAGCGGACCAAAATGTTATTGATTGATAACAGCATTACATATTTTTTGCAAAAAAATAATTGCAAAGTTGAGTCATTGTCTTAGACCCATTTGAACTGAAAACATTAATGTCATGTATTTCTGTTGCATTTCACTGCATTGGGTTAGCTTTGGAGACCTATTGTTCTATCTACTTATCTCCTACAGACTTCTCTTGGCAGCCCTACATTTCAATAGTAATGGCAACAGAGATGTAGCTCGAACCAGTGAGGGTGAGGTACGCTACGCCGTTCGCTACCCGCGGTTTCGGAAAGGTGGCTGGGTAGTCCACCCCATTAAGGAGAAACCATCTTACGGTTAGTAGTTTCACTTAGTTTCTCAATATCTTTTTTTATGTGAGTCAACCATGTTATTAAATGTGTTCTAAACATCTCTCCTCAAGGATATGCAACAAATCTGATGGTCTCTCTGGTAGAGGAATACTCCAAGTCACCGCAGGCCCTACAAGAAAGCAGTGCTGTCTTGTCCTCTGTCCCTCCCCCCCCCCCCCCCCCCCCCCCCCCCCAAAGTAATAAAAGATAACTTTGACCAATACAGTTTGTTTCACTATGAATTTATTAATCGTCTTCCAAGTGGGGCCACTGGAAACCTTTGTACGTTTGTCCCTCCTCTGCAAACTGCCTCCTTATTGCTGACACAACACATGAAGGTATGGCTTTCCTAATGTCCCTGCCTAGTATTCCGTACGCCCAGCGGACAACCTGCCTGTATGCTGTGTATCGGAACTGCCTGTGGTGGAGATTGGGACCTAATTACATTTTGATCATACCATGTTTTCATAGTAAACAATTCCAATGGTAAATATTGAATGTCCTGTTGGCTGATATTCTACTGTACTACACAACACCAAAGTTGTTTTTATAGTAAGTATATGGAAACCACTGAGTTTAAAAACCTGCTTAACAGGATTTACTATTTTGGTGTAGAAAAGCTGGTTCTTTAAATTGCTGTGTGAAATAATTTTTGCTCAAAACATACTCTGGCCTGCTGGCTTGGAGAGGGCCGTGCTCCTGTCTGAACTTCAAGTATGCTATCTGCAGCACAAAAGGATTTATACAGGATGCTTCAAACCCTGGATGGAGTGTGAGGCATGTAATGTCTTCTGGGGGATCTAGGTTTTGGACAAGGGACCAATAGGCGTCGACCTCCCTACAGCACACACTCTCCACTGCTGATGGCATAGCCTCACATCTACCACACAAGCACCTGTTAAACAAAATGTGCCAAGATAAACTCACGCATTTATCTGCATGCCTTTCACCCAGTCCACGTGACAATAAAAGATCCTTGTGACAATGACTATATTAACATGAACAGCATATTCCCGTCCTAACCGGAACACTAACTGCTTTCATACACATACTCCGTAGTACATGCGAGCTCATTTACATAATGTCCGTCGGAAATACTAGGGGAGTAGTATAACAGCCGGCTAAGTTCGGAAAATCTGGGATCTAAATTAAACATTATAAGACGCATGTTGCTAGCATAGATGGTGACAATATACATGGATGCCTGAAAAACAACAAAGTCGACAGCAATATTGCTAAATATGATTTATTAAAGATACTGCAATGGGATAAACATGGAGACAACGTTAGCCACAATTAGCTATAGCCTGTGGTCACTCACCAAGACACCTGACCAATCCTCCACCGATTCTCCTCACACCACAACTCTATCTCTCTCCTCTGTCCATTTACCTTTCCCCTTAACTCTGCCTGACCCCTCTCTCGCCTAGGTGGCTCATAATTATAAGGCAATGGCCCATCGGAAGAGTTGACATGAACCCCTACTGCAACCTCTTCAATGTCTGACTCCATTACGAAGAGATGAGATTTACCGGCCGCTGCGTCACGTCCGATCAGAGCGTTTTTGACAGCGGAAGTAATTTTACTCACAATTTCTTTAAAAAAACTTTTTTAATGCACATTTATGATTCATTTCTTCACGCAAATCGAGTTCCTATTATTCATCTACACGTCTATTCACAGGGATCTTCAACTTGAAAGATGGGCTTTAAAAAAAAAACGGTCAATGTCTGTCAGCTACGACTGCCAAACAAAATCCGTAATTTTTTTAAAAAAAAATATCCTAATTTATATAAAGTGCAAAAAACTTTTACAGAAATGTTCTACAGAAAAACAGTTTTACACTTCCGGTCTCGCTTTACGCTGGTGCAGGGAGCCGGAGAAAGCCAAAAATTATCTCTTATAGTTGTTTATAGAATCTATTATATCACTTAAAATACTACTAAGATATATATTACCATCACACAAGCAAATGGCAATTAAATGCTCGGATGTATAGACAGATTAATGAATGAAATACAGATGTTCACGAACAGAAGATTGTCTTGGACTCTTAGTTTAAAAAAAAAAAATAAGAGCCTTATCTAGTGCGGCCAAAATAGAGAGTGACCGGCGTCGGGCAAAGACAAGACAAGAGAGTCAACATCGGAGCGGCATTTGATTCTTGGAGGGAGCGCCGGTCAGCGCTGCGTATAAAAACAGTCCCCGAGCTGGCTTTCTTTTTACTGCAAAGGTAAGACATAGTTTCAACTCTGTGGTTGCTGTGGTTGTGCTCATACGAGCGTAGGCACCGAGAACGAGCATGAGACTGGCTGCAGTTTACGGCCACTGGTGTCAGTAACGGTTCGAAATTTCAGAACCTACGCAATGCTCCTTTAATTAAAAACTGACTGAAATCAAATAATAATTAGCAAAAATATGTAATCATTTTTGTAATTAATAAGCTCTTTACTTTGGCGGAAAATCTGACCTGTGGTTGTTTAAGGCACGTGAAGTTTCTGAGGCGATCAACCGCTCTCCTGCTGTGACGCACTCAATTAAGGACCGTAGCGTAGAACACATCGCTAGTGCTAGCGGCTGTTCATAAAGGATGCGTGCGTTGCAGTGGAATGGGAAATAACACAAGGTAATGAGACGCAAGTTGGACTTCTTTTAACTTGAGCACAGCATTTTTAGAAAGCCGTTTCATTCGACGCGGGTGCAACAGCAAAGCAAGTTCATCAAGCACAAAAAAACCTTTAATGTTCTACTACTACTGTATGTTTGAGATGTCATGTTTTCATGAATGTTGACAGGCTGACAGGTGTTTTGTTTCATATCTTTGTTTTTACAAAATATTTACTGCTAATAATAGTATTGTCCATGTGGAGACATTTCCCCACAATGTAGGGAATACCGCAACAGCACACAATCCGCACGCTCCCACCGTCACACCGGAAGAGACAGAGAGAGAGAGAGAGAGAGAGAGAGAGAGAGAGAGAGAGAGAGAGAGAGAGAGAGAGAGAGAGAGATTTTATTATCTTATTTTAATCATAAAAACATATTCATGAGCGATGAGTCCATGTAATTATAATGTCGCCCATTATTTGAAAACCCTCATTCCTCCAGATTCACTCTTTCGTGTTAAACACACACGAGGCATGTAAATCAGTGTCATTTATAATGAATTAAAATCATATTAATTAGAGCCGAACCACCCTGTCAGCCATGATAACTCTACACAACACTCATTTCAATAAAACCAAGACATTTAACAGCCCATTACATATGCCACTAGATGGAGCCGAATGTTTAAATGACTCTTCTGATGAACAGGACAAACAGGAAATTACAAACACAATCTGTAAAGCGCATATCGGTTCGAGTAAAAGAATAAAGAGCAAGGGCCAAAGAAAACCACAAGAGAAACCGTTTCTCTTCACTGACCACATATATCCTGCAAAACCTTACAAACACATTTCAGCACAGCAAACCAACTCACATTACCTCTAGATCATGTGGAATCTGATTTGATCTATTTGATAATAGTTATTTTGAATTTTAAGAGTATAATGTGTTGAACTCAATATATAAATGCATAAAGTATTTTTATGATTTAAAATTAGGATTCACCGTGAACGTGGTTTACATTTTTTCATAATTTATATTATGTTTACAGATATTCTGTCATTGATTTGTGACTGAATGTATTTATTTAATTTGATCAGTTTTTTAAAAAATATTTTTTTTAAAGCACACATGGATCATTTGTAAATCATAAACATTTCTCAGCCTTTTCCTCATTAAACACAGTAAATGTTGAAGGTGAACTGAACGATCAGCTCTTTAGAAACTTCTTTTCATCTTCTGTCTCTCTGTTCAGTCTCATGTGTCTCTCTGTGGGTTTCCTGAATATGTCTGTTTGTTCACAGAAAATATCTAAAATTAGAGCCTGAACCTTCACCTGTTTTCTTTGGCTTTGAGATAGTCGGAAAATGACGGAAACACAAACACCACAGAGTTCATGAAACAGCTCATGACAAAAAGATATTCAAAGCCTTTTTCTTTTATTTTGAAACACTTTTAATAAAAAAAAAAACGTATAATACTAATAATAACGGTTAAAATCAAGGCCTTGTCAAACAAACTGTTGGTCTATAAATCGCACATTCACAGATGTAAAACCATCAGAGGGGATTGTGGGAAGGTGAGTAGACGAATAAAGTGGATCTACTCATAAATCTGCTCAAAAATGTGTGATCTGAGAATAAAAAGAGAAAAACATGATGTGCAGAATGAAACTTACAAATGAAACACACAAGAAGTTCAGTGAATGAAGACACAGACTCACTGTTTCACTGTGTCTAGTCCGATGATGAGATCATCCTTAAGATCTCAACACAACATCAGCGATGAACAACAGTGAGATGCATCTGACAAAACATTTTAAATTGTCCTAATTTATTAAAAATAATTATTTCATGGTTTAGGTTAGTCTTCAATAGTTATAATCTGCTTCATAGATGAATGTGTGTGCATATGTGTGTGTGTGTGTGTGTGTGTGTGTGTGTGTGTGTGTGTGTGTGTGTGTGTGTGTGTGTGTGTGTGTGTGTGTGTGTGTGTAGGACAGCATCACCTCATCTTAATAAACACTCAGTCACAGAGAATCCTCCAATCAGCAGCAGAGTCAAACACAAAGAAATAATGTTGATCAAAGAGAAATCTGAAAAACACACAAACACATTAGGGAGAAACGGGGATGTAATCGCATGTATGAAAAAAAAAAGATTAATAATAACGATAATAAAAATACTGTATATACTGTATGTGTATATATATATATATATATATATATATATATATATATATATATATATATATATATATATAGCATAAGTATGAAACATTCATGGCAAATATGTAACTGGTCTCTGAGCGGGATTCAATCTGGCGTCAAGGACGCTGAGATCTGGAGACTCGAGCATCTGTCTCTTGCGTGCCTCTTGAGATCAGGGGAGTGAGGTTTACACACATGGCTTTTACTAACTAGCCTCCGTTACACTCACCCCCTAAACTTCACTCCCACCCGGGTCACGGCACCAAATGTAACTGCTCCTACCCAACCCATTTGAAGCGGGTTTCAAACCAGTGTTTCCAGCATGGGATGCGGATGCACTAACAAGTAGGCTAAAGACATCTGGTAGACAACTGCATGTTCAGAAGACCCAGCGAAGCACTCGCAATTCAGAGCCCACGAACCCTAGCGTCCTCTGAAAGCTTCTGAGAGGGATAAGGGATCCTGCTCTGAACGAAATGGAGAGCCGCTGAACAGTCGAGCGCGCTCGTGAGCTAGTCACGAGTCTACAGACGCTCCCAGGAGAGAGATTTTTTTGTCTGGAAGACAGTGAGTTGTTGGCTGGATTGAGTCTGAGTCCTGGGCATTTCAAATGGCTAAGGAGCACAGATTAGTGAATAATTAATTTCTTCCTTCACAGATTCTTCCTCCAACTGGGCCAAGATGAGCCAGGATGTGCATCTCCTTTTGTCTGCACTATTTTAGTGCTGCATCCATGTATACTATACATTTATTTACATTTAGCTGACGCTTTTATCCAAAGCGACTTACAATTGCTATATTTCAGAGGTCGCACGCCTCTGGAGCAACTAGGGGTTAAGTGTCTTGCTCAGGGACACATTGGTGTCTCACAGTGGATTCGAACCCGGGTCTCTCACACCAAAGGCATGTGTCTTATCCACTGCGCCATCACCACCCCTATATACTCTCCGGATAGCCAAATTGGAGACGGTGAAGTCAAGCCACCTTTATTTATTTAGCGCTTTTTACAATAGATTGTTTCAAAGCAGCTTTACAGAGGCAACAGGTAAATAGTGTTGTAGTAATATTGTTAAATATAGAAGTTCATCACTGAAGGAGAATAAATATGATTCCTATGTCGAATATGAACCAAGCCAATAGGCACGCTCAGATTGCCACACTGTTATGGGTGTGCAGTGGCACTGCGTTTTTGAAAGAAAGGCTTAAAATTTGCGGAGAAAAGGGAGTTTTCCCCATGGCGTCTAGCAAAGACAGAATGCAAGTAAACGTTTCGGAAGGGAACCTATATCATTAATATAAATCTTCAAGAGACTTACCCATATTAACAGCGAGAGTGACTTTAGTGATGATGTGAGCTCCACACCAGTATATCCCAGAATCCTCTTCTCTCAGATCAGTGATGTTTACAGTAAAGACTCCAGTAGAAGCTTCATCACTGAAAGAGAATCGATCATCTCTGATCTTCTCCAATGAAACCCCATCCTTCACACACATGGAGGGTTCATGTGCTTTGCGGAAGCATTTCTGAAGTTCATCATGATGTTTGCACTGGATTGACATGTCGTCTCCTTCATACTTAGTCAAGTTCAGCTCTGGAAATATTAGAAATATAAGAACATCAATTCACAGCCATAGTTTCACATATTCAGATGTATAAACCTTCCTCACCCTCGTTCATGATGACGATCAGATGAGTGTAAAGATAATTCACGTCTCTCTCTAATGTCACTGCACACCAGTATTTCCCAGCATCCTCTGCTCTCAGTCCAGTGATGGTCCCAGTGAAGACACTTGCAGTGACGTCATCATTCAGAGTCAATCTGTCAGTCTTGGTCTCTTTCTCTTCTCTCACAGTCTCATTGAGAGTATTTCTATCTCTAGTGGAGCACTTCCCCTTACAGAGAGACTTTGACTTTGATTTATAGATTGAATCATAAGGGCAGAAGATCTCAGCAGATTCTCCTTCACGTCTCACTACTGGAGCCACTGCAAACAAACACAGACATTTAACACACATGATTATACTGTATTTTCTACAATGAAATCATCTGTATTCACTCACTGAAGAGGTCGAGATGAATTTTGGTGGTCAGGGAGATGAAAGTCAAATGTGTGTCTCTGGTTTCTGCTCCACACCAGTAAACTCCAGCATCTCTCACGCTCACATTTGTAACGGATGTGGAAAGACACACTCACACGTGGGCTTCTTTGTACTTGCCTTTATCTTTTTTTTTGGAAACAACAAGAAGACAATTTACATTGGCTGATGACAGACTGCAGACATTCATATGGACCACAGCGTCGACACTTGAATCTCTGCGGTACGGCAAGAGAAGAGCGACAAAATCCAATATCTGCAGTACCATTAATAGCCACAGGAGGGGAGCCTTCTAACACCAATAAATACAGCCAAATGCCTTATTTTATGAAATTCACACAATACTCTTTAAATCAAATGTTCTTTTTACCCCTGTTACATCCACCCCCACTGAATCACATAAAATAAATGCATGACCAGGGGAGAATCACCAATGGATACAGTTTCTTTTTCTTTAGTTCACTGTAGTAAACTCCACAATAAGAAAGGATCTCCTATCAAAGAAGAGTCAAAAATACAATTATCCCTTAAGGATGAAGTGATGAGAGAGTAGCGCTAAGCACTCTCACCAACTACTGACAGCAGAACATCTACATACATTCCGCAATACCCCTCCATACTCTATTCACCATTTAAAATACCAACAAAAATAAAATAAAATAAAAAATTCAGAGATACACATGGTGTACTCAAAGATGTGAAGGCAACCCATTAATTCAGGTATGTGCTTAATCTGAACTACTGCTTGTAGACTATAAAACAGCCTTAACACTATTTTAGACAATATGTCAACAGGCACGAAACCAAAAGTCTTGTTCTAAGCAGAGAACGCCCTAAACACTGACTTGCAAACAGCTTGAACATTGTGTTTTGTATCCTGAACCACAGCCTGTGTAGACATTACATGTATCAATCTTTCAACAGGTCTAATAACTCGACCAAAACGTGTCCTAACCTGTGTGACTGAGCTAGAACTTTGCGGTACAGTCTCAGTGTCAGCTACATGTGTGTTGGTAGGAGTTTGAGAGGGTGGCTGGGCAGACAGGACCGTCTCAGAATCGGATTCATGTGAATCTGAACCACCTCTTGTGTCTCCATCAGAAACAGATGTTCTTACATCTCTTGACATGTCAGATACATGGCTTTTTGGTGCAGCAAGGAAGGCCTCAGCTACAGGATCTACCAGAACTCCACTTGGGTTTAGATCAGACTCATGATGTGATCCCTCAGGCAGCTCCGAAACCCAACTTATCGTTCTGTTTCTGGTATCAGATTCCTGAACTGACATAGAATCATCCTCACAATTAACGTCAGCATCATCACATGAGGCTATCACCTTGCCTCTCATCATCATCACAGAGTCATCCAATGTAACACTGCTGTAGCTATCCTCTGCGTGCTCAGACACAACCGTATCTCCCCTTAAAGACTCATCCTCCACTGCACACAATGACAGGACTGAAGATGACCTCTGGCAAGAAGTGGATACACCAGAAAGTTGATCAGACTGAGAGTGCTCTACGTTCACTGGTAAGAAATTCACCAACATCAACAGGTTTCGATGAACCACTTTTTCCTGACCTGTGGCTGGATTACGGATCCTGTAAGTATGAGTGTCTGGTTTACGATCCACGACAGTGTAAACTGTTGACTCCCACCTGTCAGCAACTTTCTTCTTACCCCTTTCAGTTTTATTTGCCAGGAGCACCTGGTCACCTGTTTCGATGAGCAGTCCTTTTACCCTTCGGTTGTACAACTCTGCATGTCTTTTCTGCTCTTTCGTTGCATGTTCTTGTGCGATCTGTAATGCTTCTCTCAGATCTTTGACCAGAGTGGAAACGAACTTGTCACAGCAGGTTACCTCTGTATCATTCAAGACAGAGCGAAACAGAATGTCAATGGGCAGACGGGGTACACGCCCGAACATCAAATAAAAAGGAGCGTATCCTGTCGTCTCATGGATTGTGCAATTATACAGAAATGTCAGTGTCTGCAACCGTCTCGGCCAATCTCTCTTCACATCTGGTGACAAAGCCCGAATCATATTTCCAAGGGTTCTATTAAAGCGCTCCACACTTCCATTACCCATTGGGTGATACGGTGTTGTGCGCGACTTGATCACTCCAGAGACCCTTAGAAGCTCTCGGATCAATTTACTTTCAAAACTCGGACCCTGGTCGCTATGGATGCGTTCTGGCAAGCCGTAGATGCAAAAATACCTGTCCCATATTGTCCTGGCAACCTGTTTGGCAGATTGATCTCTACACACAAAGGCTTGTGCTAGCCTCGTAAAGTGATCGGTTATCACCAAAACGTCAACAGACTTGTTAGTAGAGTCTTCAGCTGACCAGAAGTCTATGCAGACAAGCTCTAACGGTCTACTTGTTGAAATGTTCTCCAGGGGTGCTCTACCAGAAGGATCAATCGTTTTGCTCACGGTGCAGCGATGACACAGGCGCACATAGTCCCTCGCATTTCGCTCCATGTTGAGCCAAAAGAAGCGCTGCCTTGCAAGGCTAATACTCCGCGACTGACCTTGATGACCACAGTCGTCATGGATTCCTTTCAAGATCACACTCACTAAAGACTCTGGGACCACAAACTGAAAGCGTTTTTTTCTCGATAGTTGGTCACAGGACACTCTGTACAAGATACCACTTCTGACAACAAGTTTCTCCCAGTGCCTCAGGTATCGAAGAACACTCATTGATTCCTTTGACCTCTCTCTTCTTGAAGGCCTACGCTGACGCTCAACATAATACAAGACTCTTGACAAAATTTTGTCTGTGAGCTGTTTTTCGCGCAGCTCCTGTTCTGAAAATATTGGCAACGTGTCCTGCCCTTCTGACATCAACTGAGGTAAGTGATCAATGACAGACATTGCTCGTGCTCTGGCACCGATGTTCCACTCAACATGTGAGTTCAATATAGCAGAGACATCTGTATTCGGAACTGTTATAAGATCTTTGTTCTGTTGGATGTTAGAGTGGCATGACTGACCTTGATGAAGGACGCTCTGCCCCTTATCTGAATCACAAGAACGTCTGAAGGCATCCTGCACTGAAACTGTCGACATCCCTCTGGAATCAGCCAGAAGTCCTCCATAAGGCTCTTTGAGCAGTCTCTGCATGACATCAGTTCTGACAAATGGAACTCGGCTTAGGGCATCAGCGACTGTGTTTTGGGGACCAGGCACGTACTTTATGTCGAAGTTGTAGCTAGCCAATTTAGCCACCCAACGTTGTTCGCAGCAATCCAGTTTGGGTTTTGTAAGTATATGCGCCAAAGGATTATTGTCAGTTAAGACAGTGAATTCATGTCCTTTGAGCCAATGGCTGAATTTATCACACACTGACCACTTCAAGGCCAAAAACTCCAAACGATGTGCTGGATAATTTTGCTGCGACCGAGAAAGGGACTTACTGGCAAAAGCTACAGGTCTGGCTTTTGTCTCCCCCTCTGTGATCTGTGAGAGCACAGCTCCAATACCATCTAAGGAGGCATCCGTTGCCAATATGAAAGGCCGTTCAAAATCTGGATGGGCAAGGACAACACTCTCAACTAGTGATGCTTTCAGCTGCTCGACTGCCTGGTCTTGTGCTTGTGTCCAGTCACTAGATTTCAGCTTCCTATTCTGACGAGCATGACCCAGCTTCCTCAGATTCCTTACTTTCGTCTTTTGACCCTTCAGAAGATTAAAAAGTGGCTTGGCTACGGCAGAATAGTTTGGAACAAAGTGCTGGTAGTAATTCACCATTCCCAAGAATGATCTTATCTTCTTCTGAGAAGGAGTTGTTCCATCAAGCTCCATCAAATCTAAGCTGTTCATCTTAGAGATGCTTTCAACTTTGCTTGGGTCCGTAGAAACACCTGTCTGATCAATCATATGCCCAAGGAACTTCACTGATTTTCTCATCAGGTGACACTTCTTTGGAGCCAGCTTAAGATTGTGTGTGCGAAGCCTGCCAAACACCATTTCCAAGCGATTAAGAGCTGTTTTTTCATCTGGCCCGAATACAATCAGGTCGTCCAGATAACACAACAAACTGAGAAAGTTTTCGTCCCCGAATATGTTGGTCATCATACGCATGAAGCTGCCAGGACTGTTGCAGAGACCTTGGGGTAATCGATTGTATTCGAAAAGGCCTCATGCAGTGGCATATTATAAAATCCGGACGTCAAATCCATTGTGCTAAAGAGGGCGTTACCGCCAAGTGCTGCTAAACAATCCGCCTGGTGTGGAAGAGGGTGTGCATCCTTCAGCGTTCTCTTGTTCAGCCAACGGAAATCCGTGCACACACGCAGGTCCCCATTCTTCTTCCAGACCAAAACGAGAGGTGAAGCGTACTCGCTGGTAGATCGCCGAATTATCTCCTTCTCCTCCATCTCAGATAGCACTTGTCTCAGTGTCTGATATTGACTAGGTGCCACTCTCCTGAACGGAAGCCTGAACGGTCTGGTGTCTGAGAGGTGGATTCTATGGACGAAACCCCTTGCTTCCCCACAGTCAAGATGGTCACGTGAAAAGATGTCTCCGTAATTCACTATCAGGTCCAGCAACCGTTGCTTCCATGTATCCGAGATATCACACAAGTCAAGGTTAAGACTGTCCAGACCAAGTGACTTCAGTCGCTCTTTCACAGGTGACATGTCGGCCACATCAGACAAACTTGTAGAGCAGTTTACCAGAAGAGGATTGGCTGTACTGTTGTGATCAAGATCTTCAAGCGCCATGCAAGGATAAAGATCTGCAATTTTTGCATTTCGTCTCAATAACACTGGACTACCTGATGTGTTGATAAGTTTCAAGGGGACCCATCCATCTCCCCACAAAGACGTGATTAGTCTAGCCACCATAACACCTCTGGGAGCTGAGTGAGAAGATGTAGGTTCAGTCATGACCGCACTTCCCGGGGACACAACAGTGGATTTGGGCAGTTTTCCCCACACCAAGTACTCACGGCCTGGCTCGAGCTGGACGGCTGAATTGCATCTGACTGTTCCTATCTTCCCAGGAATCTCTTCTCCTCTCCAGCGGTTCAATCCAGCGAGCATCGACAAGAAGCTTTCACACTCAGGGTCAGAAGAAGTTGGACTAGACAGAGCTTGCCAAAATCCATCGCACAATTTGAAATATCTGAGAATGTGTTTAATGACATTAGTCCCAATTATCAGCTCATCAAGTTGTCCAGGCACCACTAAGGTGGGTACTGCCATCTTTATACCATATACTTCCATGGTAACAGTGAACGATGATTTAGGTTTCACACGCAGGCCTCCGCAGCCTACAAGGGTGACATCAGTTTTGAACTCACTGGATTCATCCACTGCACCAGCTGATCTCAGTTTCATCTCAGCAGACTCATTTATAGTGCAGGCCATCGAACCACTGTCCAACATTGCACATTACTGATGCTCACTGTAAAAACTCTCTCTTCATTTCTCTCAGATGAAGGACTCATTTCTGTCACTGCAGATGTGCTGATGTTTTGACAGATGTGATTATCATCATCTTTACAGAAATGAACTTTATGTTCCTCTGGGATCTGACAGGTGATGTTGAATTCTTCACCAAGATGAGCAGATTCAGTCACAAACGTTACATCTGTAAACCAAGAGAATTTTACATCAGATCAGATACTTCATACATGCCAGATAAAGTATGTGCAGTTCCTCACCGTCTCTGACGTCCAGCTGAAGTTCAGTGAAGCTCTCAGTATAGTGAGACACATTCACTCCACATCTGTATGTCCCTGCATCTGCAGATTTCAGCTCTCTAAAAAACACCATCAAGACTCCTGCTCTGGTGTCGTCATATAAAGAAACATCTCCATTCTCCATCCATTCATCCTGAACTCCTGGATTCTTCCTCTCTGAACATCCATCTGATTCTTTACACATGTATTTTGGCTTGGTTTTGTATTGAGGATGTTCACACTTGATCATCATACGACCTCCTGATTGGCCAGTCACTCTAGACACGCCCACTGTAACTGTCAATCACAAATATCACTTCAATGTTTTCACAAAGATAGTAGAAACTTTAAAACCAGATTTGAATGAGTTATTTGATTTCCACTTACTGGTGATATATAGATGAACAATATTAATAATGTAGTAACTGTACGAGTGTCTGTTGATCCAAACTCCACATAAATAAACTCCTCCATCATCTGGAGTCACAGCGGAAATTCTCACATTGAAGACGTTTCTATGTTTGTCCTCAGAAACACTGAATCTTTCTTTCTTCCATGTGCTCAAAATCGTCTTAATCGAGTCTTTTCCTTCTTTGAATATGATCTTGGGATCATTAATATGATTCTGTGAATATTCACAGCTGAAGGTTGCAGTTTCTCCACTTTTCAACGTAACTTTATTTGACACATTACAACATGAATCTGTCATTCACATAAAAAAAATATTACACACACACATGAATGTATGTACAGTATATATTAGGCTTTGAAATTATCATTACTTATTCTACATAAACTTTGATCTTAAATGACTGACCTACGTTCACTTTCATTTCGATGAACCATTTGCCACGAACACTAATCCGGTAAGTTCCAGCATCTTGTGTGATCAGTTCTCTAATGTAGATCATGAGGTTTCCATAATCATTGCAAATTAAGGTAAATCTTCCTTCATTAATCCATTTATCATGATTCATATAATTTATTATTGTTCTCCACTTATGTAATTTGGCCATATATTTAGGGGAGTTACTGAACCAAAACTTCTTTGAATCAACAAGAAGACTTCCTCCAGAATATCCAGTGACACTGACGCATCTCACTGCACCTGTCAATCAGATTGATACTGTGATCAGAAACCTCATGAACAGAAAACAGCATCATTACTGCAGTGATGAAAGAGAAAAGCTCTGACCTGAGATCAGGGAGAAAGTGAAGAAGATGAGGAGGATCTTCATTGTGAGTTGAGTTCAGTCTTCTTTATGCTGAATGTTCTCTGTGTGAATCTCTCTGTCTCTACATCTGTCTGCTTTAGTTCCTTCCTCTTTCTTCAGCTCTTTATCAGTAATGATCAGCTTTACTGGCTCCTCCCACCATCAGCACTGACTGAATATTACATTAATCACACTGAAAGAGCGCCACCTAGTGGAGGTTACAGTGTCTGACACTGAGAGCTCATTCAGGCTTCATCTTCTGAACATAAATTATTGCAGATCAACTATGTTCAGTGTCATTGAAGATGACACTGAACATAGTTGATCTGCAATAATTTAATATTCCACTAGACGGCGACAGTATAATCTACATCTAATGTGTCTATAGGGGGCCTCGGTAAACTACAAGACATCTTAAAGATTCAAAGGACTTAAAATAAAAGGTTAAAACAACTAAACATAATGAAAATGCTAAAAATGCAAGATATAGTGCAAATTATACCAGATATAATTGACATAATTTGTACATCAGGATATTTTGAGTTACAAAGGCTGATTCAATCTCATATACAGACACATCTTGAGTGATTTATTTTATTTTATTTAACAGCTTAATCTTCCTGAGACTCGGGGTTTCAAAGCAGCTTTACAGTGATCAACAGGAAAACAGAAAAATGCTGAAGAATCAATGAAACATAAGAAATAAAACTAATTCATAAGCATTATGAAAATCTTCCTCTAGAGGGCGGAAGTAAAATTTACATGTAATGTGTCTCTGTAAACTTACTGTTAATTCACAGTATATCCCTGTAGGGTATTTTCTATAAAACAACAAAAATTACCCATAATGCATTATTGTATATGGTATATTACTGTTTTATTGGAAAATGGTATGATACTGTTAGAATGTGACTGTTTTTTTACAGCAAAGTTTAACAGTGTACAGTCAAATTCTGAAAGTAATACACCATTCTCCACTCGAAATGTATTAAACAGTTATAAACTGTAAGTTATAAAACAGTTATATACTGGCAGCCAGTAGTTTACCGTAAAATGTAGTTTTTTGGGTCACCATTGTGCTGAAGAGTAGAGCCTGAAATCTTTACAGTGATCAAATAGGGAAATGATGTAAGAAATATTAAAAGTTTTTAGGAGGAAACAGAATTGCAAGGTCAATTCTTTATGCACTCAAAAATGAATTTTTGCCTTATGTTCAGTTTAATTAATTATAATGAGCTAAAGTAACATGTTTTAACATTTTGTCACACTCATAACTTAATTACATTTTGTTCAATCCACCTAATATATATATATATATATATATATATATATATATATATATATATATATATATATATATATATATATATATATATTTAAAAAGTGTACTCAATTAATTTGAGTTGAAACTACCCTGGCCTTAGATATAGTTTACTTTGTCAATTCTGACATCTTGTGGTCACTTTAAGAAGTCTGTCACCTTTAATAATACATCAGCCATTTAGGTTTTTCATTTTTCTTTTTTCAAATAAATGTAACAAAAGTACAATTAATTCACACAATTTTGAGCATATTCCTATATTTAATGTTAAACTGTTTAAAGTCATATGTAACAAACTCACAGAATAATGTCCAGTCAGTCAAGCGTGTCATTTCTGTAATACTCTTTCAGCACCAAAAAGAAATAGTGATTGTTTTGGAAAGGTTTTCCTGAACACTCTCACTATCTTCAATTGTTCGGACAAACACCTGCTATATACACTTGCAGAAATATACATTTGTCTATTGCATCATGTCACTGCATGACTAGAACTAATGGATGGCAATGAATATATCCTTTAGCAAAACACCCGATGAGAACTGATGCTTTTGTGATAAAGGCATTAGCCAGACATCAAGTACAGTTTATGAAGCTGAAAAGAGAAAACAAAATGCTTGAACAATATGGAAAAAGATAAATCATTATTTTAAATATTGTTCCTGCATATATCAAAGAGATCCTGAGGAGTGGGACTTCACATGCAGACTTTCAGAAACTGTGACAGAGTAAAGGGTGCACCTCGCTGGACACATCCTACGCATGCCCAAACTACACCACCCAAAGACAGTTATACCAGGAGGATGCAGGAGACAGTGAAGACCAAGGAAGACACGGAGACAGATGTTTCATGAAGACCTGAAGAATGTCAGTGTCCCATGGGAAGATGAGGAGAACTTGGCCACGGATCGAATACGTTTGAGGACACTTGTTGCCCAATATGCCCAGGACTTGATGATGATGATGTGAGTTTATCCATAACTTTGGGATATTTTTCTGTAAAGAGTGTTGCATAATTAAATGTTAAAAGCATTTTCATGTAATAAATTCACTGATATGTGGGCATTTCTATGAATAAAAGTATGTCTTTAATAGCAAGCAATAATCATATGAACTCTTTTAAAAATAACATGATTTACATGCAAACGAGACCAGCAGTGTAACTGATCTGATTACTATACAAAATAATCGAATATATGATGTCATGTGACAGTCAGATTAGCTTTTCCACTCTTGCAAACAGAGTTAAGTTATGAGGTGTGAAGAGACATCATGTATCATTGCAAAATGAACAGTCAGGGACCAATTTGTAATAATTTTAATGAATACAATGCAATTAATATTAACTTTATGACAGTGTGTGGGACATCCGACTACTTTCCAAGAAGGGGCGCAACTGAATTACAAATATCGTGATAAATATGAATAGGAATTGAGGCAGTAGCCAATGACAGCAGTAGGAGTAAATGCTGCAGAATTATGTATGAGTATACTATATAAATATGTACGAGTATCGTACGAATTTGACAACTTAAATCATGTGAATGATGAACTATGTTCGTACTGATTGGGCTATGGGTTTTGTAAGAAAAGGTTTAAGAAACAAGAAATGCTTTTATAAAATGTTTGATTTAGGGTTAAAACCAACACATACATACCATTGTCCGTCTCCTCGGTTTACTTCTCCTCAAACAATAATGAGCTGACTGAGTCCGAAAGGCCCTGTTGGTCTTTTCAGCTGAAAAAAAAGAAAAGAAAATATCATTATGTATAATATATAGGATTATTTAAAGGAAAAAGTACTGATTTAACTTACAAATATAGGATGTTACATTATTAAGCATTAAAAGCATGCTAAGTGTTGTGGATAATATGCATTTACAACAAATGTCACTTTAAAACTACCAATACTGAGGTAAAAGCATGGTAAGTTTTGTGATTACAGTCCTTTACTACACCCATCACAGTAAAACTAGGGTTTCTGTATAAACCATGATAAGACCTTGTGAATAAATGTTGATTAAACAGCTTCTCTGCTGTAGCCTTGACAGGCAGAAAGAATCGTGTTGTGATCATGAAAGATGCTTCCCATTGAAATACATTAGTTTAAAAAACGTGCTGATATCACAAAAATAACGAAATAAATAGGCTAAATAAATAAATCCGTGTCACAAATCAATAGATTAAATTACGTGACCATTAAATTACGAGACCAACAGTCGCATAAAGTGACGCTATCACCATTGATGGACAGTTGATTTCCTTTCGTCTATATCCGACGATGAGGGATTAACATGAATGTCTATCTGACGGACCCCCGCGTCGAAAAACAACGTCAAAGGTACACCTCTTTCGTTGAAAATTGCCGCCAGGGGTCCTTGTCCATGCGTCAGACATATTTGACGAGTAGGGAGTGACGGTGCTGATCCACTTGTCCAATACGACTGTCGCGTGGTGTCGTGACGCCTCCCCCACATTTGTACGTTGATGGGCGGTCTTCTGTTTTACCTCTATGGGCGTGGTTTGGACCGAGCGGGAAATGTTGCCTATTAGAACAGAGGACCTGCGAGAGACTTCCCTCCATCTCCATATGCTCTACTTCTATTGGATAGACGCGTCGCGTTCAACGGACTTCATTTGCATAAAGATGGGCATCGGCCAGCTTTTTGACGCGCGACAATTTTCAAAATGAATCGCCGCCTTCCCGGAATGCTTTGCGGGCGCGACAAAGTCACATGACGTCACCCATAGGAATAAAGCGGCGGAACAGAAGTGTCGCACGGACAAGTGGATCAGCACCGTGTGTCGTCCACGCCCATGTAAGGCTGGAAGCTTATGCTGCTGTTTTGAACCAATAATCGAAACAAAAGGCAGTTGAAGGTGTATAGTTCAAATATTTATCTGACTCCAATTTAATTAATATAATTCATTAAATTAAACGCTCAAAATAAGAATTTATAAAATAATTCTTGTCCGACTGGGTAATATAATCAGCAGCAGCTGCTCACCTCACACACCGACTCAGTAACGGACGTATTTTCAAACTTAAAATAGGCGCTCATATTGTCATTGGCCAGTTTCCTGGAAGACAAAAAGATTAACCAATCATTATCAAAGTAAAACGGTGAAAAAACCAATAACAGTAGTTTCAGTGTGGTAATGTAGCGAAATGTGTATAGTGTATTTAGTTTTATTTGCAGTCTGTATTTATTTAATTAATTGGTCAGATGGTGTTTTCATGACAGTGTATGAATAAAAAATTAATAATGCATGGTAAACTGTTAGGCAAGCACACAGTATTGTAAATCCACACAAAATCACGTAAAGCAAAAAGTTTCTGCTGCACTGCTCTCTTGAGGTTGAAATTATTGGAGAGTTGTCTATAATGATAATAATTATATTTTAACATATCCATTGAAAGGCTGTATTATGATCAGAATATCATTACATGCTAATAATGATCATAATAATACTTTGTAAGGCAGATATTTCTGTTGTATGTTGTTGAAAACATTGCGTTGTTTCAATGTCCAGATCTTGTAAAAATTTCAACGTTGATTTAGAAGTGTTTTATTAAAATTTTTCAACCATTTAGCATTAAACATTATTTCAATGTTGTTTCAACGTTGAAACAACAACTGACATTATTTCAACCATATTTCAACGTTGAAGGTCGGTCATATGTTACAAAAAATTCACAACTTGTTTGAGACAAACAATGCCAACTTGACTGCTGTTAGAGAATGTTTTCCAGGTAATTAGCATCAGTTTTTCATGAGTGTCTGTAACTTACCCAACAGTCTCGCCTGTCTTTAAAACTCGAGAGCCCTGTCAATCAGACTGGAGTTGCTCTCAAAGTACGCCGGGAGATGTAGAAAGCGCTTTTATCACGACTCAACAAACGTTTAATTCAGAGTTGATATTTCAACGTTGTATCATTATTCATGTATCAACACTTTTTCAACAGTTAATTGATCAGCATTGTTTCGATGTTGGAACAACGTTATTTTTCTACTGATATATTTCAACAAAATGTTTAAAAGTCATGGTTGTAAAAATAATGTTGATTTGACGTACAACTCAAATTTTTTAAATATTTTCATGTTGAATCTGTAGTTAACAACACCACTTCAACTATCTGGTCTTCAACGTTGTTTTGATGTTGAATTAATGGTTTTTCATAAACTGACATTAATTCAACAACATTTAAACGTTTAACGTCAGTCGAACGCCAGCTTGTCATCCAAGATGTCCATGTCTTTCTTTCTTCAGTCGAAAAGAAATGAAGGTTTTTGATGAAAACTTTCCAGGATTTTCTCCATATAATGGACTTCAACGGGACCCACACGGTTCAAGGTCCAAATGACAGTTTCAGCGCAGCTTCAAAGGGCTTTAAACGACACCAGACGATGAATAAGAGTCTTATCTAGTGAAACGATCGGTCATTTCAAAAATAAATAAAAAAGTTTAAGTTTTATAAGCACAAATGCTCGCCTTGCTCTGTTCTGTGACTCTATTCATTTTGTGAATATTCATTTTGCTCTGTTCGGTTAAGTTGCTCTTCACCGACTGCGCTGATCAAAAGAATGATGGGAAACGACTTGCTGACGACACAGCTTAATGTTGATTGGTTTAAATAACCGTGGTGTATTGTTCTCTTTTATAATGTTTGATTTTAAAACTCGGATATCATGTTTTATATGTATATTATATGTGTGAATATTCCCAAACTCTCGGACAATGCGATCTCTATGGGTTATGCAATGTCATTATTATAAATTAAAAACACACACACACACACACACACACACACACACACACACACACACACACACACACAAACACAAACACACACACACACACACACACACACACACACACACACACACACACACACACACACACACACACAAACACAAACACACACACACACACACACACACACACACACACACACACACACAAAACAACAACACATAGCCTATGTCTGTATTAAAGAAAAAATGATTGATAAACACTTATTTGGAATGGAATTAAATAACAAGTACTTTGGGTGTCTTATTTTAAAAGCAACAGAACTTAAATTACATCCAGTTTATTAGCAACACTGTGCACAAGCGTGAATCCCGCGATATCCATCAGTGATCTCGCAGGTGTCAGATCCATTGCGAGAACCGAGAACTATCCGGCTTGCCTGCGCTTTCTTTACTCCTCCTCTCACTGCAGCCGCCTACTCTCGACTACATTTCAGGCGATGCAAGGCGCATCTCAAACAAGCCTAGTGTTTCGAAACATCTGCGCTTCGGGATCTCGCAAAGCTTCGGAACGACTGTTTCGCGTCAGCCATCCCTAGTGATATGTGCAGATGAGCACCAGTGCTTCTAGGTCATGTGACCACATGCAGATATATAGCATGCAGTCTACGGACTGCCATTTTGAATTTGCCCTGAAGAAGGCCAAAGAGGCCGAAACATGTTGGCATATGTTTTTTAATGGATAGCCAAGTTTAAATAAAGGCTTTTTAAACTTATATTTCTTTTGAGTGCCTCAGAATTACTGTTTATTTGGGAAACATTTTGGATCTCCAAGCTGAAGAGCGCCAAAGGAACACAACTCTCAACACCCAAGTACTCCTAGTAACTCATTAGTGCTTGAAGTGTGTATTGGACTCCTGTTACGTTATTTTAATAGAAAACTTCAAGAATGTTATTTATTCATGTGTATACAGCGGCATCAATTATCCAAACTGTTAGGGTCTGCTCAAGAACGCGCACACACCAGTTAATGCTGAGACGAGCAGATAGGTAACACACAGAATTGAGACGCTCCACTTGTGATTGACTTTATAATGTCATATTTGTCTTGCAGGTAAGACTACTTTAGTATTACAAGTTAAAGGGGTCCATGAACAGTTATGTTTAGTATTTTGTTGTGTTAAGTATGGTTTTGAGCACAAAAAATGTATTGTTATAACTCGTGAGTAGAGCGGGATCAGAAACCACGGAAATGAAAGCTTGTACGTGAGATGAGGATCGGTATAGTGCACAGAGATGGAAACACATTATGCACAGTAATGTTTATTTAGTTATCTTGGTATATTGATGGGTAAATGAATAGTTTAAGTGACGTGAGTTCAGTAACGCACGTGGAGTTCGCTGAGGTCCGCCATTTTGTGCAAATTGTATGCAGCGGTGGCATTAGAGTTAATGAACAATCAAATGACGTGATTTGCTCACGTATGGTACAAAAGAGGCGTGAAATATGACATAAGAGAACATTAAAGTAAATGGGTTATTTAGAGTACCCAAAGTCGTGCTGGAAAAGAGAATGTATGTATTCAACAAAGTGTTTAACAGACAGAGGGAAATGTATGGGTTCAAATTAAAAGGTAACTGAAGCCCTGGTCAGAGCCTGACTCCGCCCACTGGCAATATTTGAAAAAATGCTGTAAAAGTGGGCGGAGCCCAGCAGAGGGGGGCGGGGGGGGGGGGGGGGGGTTGGGTGCACCTGACACACATTCTCTGCATGGAACCTGCCTATGTCACCAACAACCCCTTACGTCACGTACCACCTCAAACATCCAATAGGAAAATTCAACTGCAGTAGCCACCGTTCAACCTGAAGAGGGCAGCACTCAGACGTTTTTACACCATGTATTGTAGAATTAAAACACTTTATACACAAATGTCAAAAAAGTTACTCGAATCAATGAACAGTACTAATAAAGCCCCATTCTTACAGATCATTAACTAAAAAAAAGTTGGTTTAGGGTTTAGTTACCTTTTAAGTTTAATATGGGTTATTTGTTTATTTTTGATGTTATTGGGCAAGATCGTTGTTTACATGCTTGTTATAAAAAAAAATGTATTTGCAAGTGAATGTTTACATTAGTTTGTTGAACAACCATGTGATAGAAATGTTATATAGAGCATTTAGAAAATGTCATACTGAATTTAATACACGTAATACAGCAGTTAATGCAGAGACGAGCAGATAGATAACACACAGAATTGAGACGCTCCACTTTATACTGTCATATTTGTCTTGTAGGTTTACATGCAATATTCCTCTATTAAATGTGTTGCACCAGAAACAACGCCTGCTCCTTTCTATATGTGTAACATTTACAGATATTCGAGCCCGTTCTCATCCTTTGGCGGCATATGTGACGCCATATGACAAAACGGCGAAATACTACGCACATGGCACCCTTTAGCTTGAATATAACACGCGAACCCAAGGCGTCATAAAGTTGACTGGCATCCTTTAGCGTGAATATGAGACGCAGACCCTACCCCACACCTAAACCTACCCATCACAGTGCGTGTTATATTGACGATAAAGGGTGCCATGTGCGTAGTATTTCGCCGTTTTGTCATATGGCGTCAGATATGACGCCAAAGGATGAGAATGCGTTAGATATTCTGTCATTGATTTGTGGCTGATTGTATTTATTTAATTTGATCAGTTTTTAAAAATACAATTTTTAAACCACATGTAACTCTGTCATTTTTGCCTCAACGAGTCCTGAAATGACCTTTAATGCAAACACTTAAAACTAGAGTAAAATGCAATATCTAGTTCGCCACTAGGTGGCAGTGCACAATGAAACATTCTTCTTCTGCTGTTTCTGGCATTCATGTTGTTTAAAAAAAAGCCTGGAAAAACCGAGGGGGTAATCCATCAGCCGGAAACTGAAGCTTCGTCGGAGCTGCCATTGTAGCAGAACTTCACCTGCTGTTAGCATTATATTGACTCTCATTCATTTTGGCGTCACTTTGACAGCGAATAACTTTACATCTGAGGCGTCCAAAGACTTCATTTGTCCATTGTTTATTTCTAAAGAATCATGACAATGTATAAACGGCTCCATTACTTTGTATCTTACGTTATGGCCCTGTAGAAGCCGTTTTTGTAAAAACAGGCTAACGATTGTGTCATAACCACGCGACTTTCTGTCGCACAATAGAGAAATTACAGTATAGACAGGAGGAGAAGCTCGCAGGCAATCTTTTACTGTCTATGTACATAGAGGGGGACATAGAGGCATAAAGTCAAGGGAGAAACCCATAGATAGAGAGTCCATAAAAGCAACGGGACAAAATAATTCAACAACTTTTTGGAGGAATTAGGTGATTCAGATTTGTCTTGACACAGCTACTAGAAGATTTACAGCTGTCAGACTGTCGTCAAGCTCAGTTTGAGCCTGCGCAGTCACTCAGCCATCAAAGTGAGTGCTTTAATCGGGCTTCAGTCTTCTCTGTTGAAATCAATGGGGTCGCTGTGTCCATTTCTTTTACTGTCTATGGGAGAAACGGGAGCCAGAGCAGAAGTAAATATTGAGATTGAAATTGTTTAGAAAACGAAATATATCCTCGAATTTGAACTACATTGAAAATTAGACGACACCTGTTGTAAAACAAAGTTATCTCGGTGAGTGAAAACTATCATTTTGTGTTGATTAGCTTGAAGCTAAAATCCCATACAAAAATTTTATATGGCCATATATGTACTTATATTTCAAATAGCATGATATATCTATACATATATTTGACTTATCTGAGAACACAATATATGCCTGCAACATATATGAACATTTATGTGTCCAAACATGTGAAGAAAATATTTGAGTTCATTCATATATGGTACCATATATCTGCATATATTACAGTATAGTATTGGTTTCTCGCATATATGGACAACATTAAGCATAAATATGTGACATACATATTTGTTTTTTACACATATTTAATAAATGTATGTAAACATTCATGTATGTGATTACTGATGCATTGAAATAAGTACATATAAGCATATATACATATTTGCGTCTTACATATATTTAACATTGATGTGCATATACGGGAAAATATATTGCACTTACATGAAACCGGCCATTTTTGCCAGTAGCACCTCAATGCAGTACATGAGATCCACGGGGAGGAGTCGGATCAAGATCCATGGGGTGGAGATGGGTAGGATTAGGGTTGGGTTTAGGGATTAGGGGTGTGTTTAGGGATCAGGGGGCGGAGTTTGCTAGGTTTAGGTGTATGTAAGGTGGGAGGAGTTGGATCTGGATCCGACTCCTCCCCGTGGATTTCATGTTCCGCAGTGAGAACCATCTCATTTTTGCTATATTTTGAAATATATGTTTCATATATGTCTATGTGTTTTATATATATATGAATTTTGACAATATTCTCATATAGGCAGCAGACATACATTGGCACTGACATTATATATGTAATTGACATATATTGACATATATTAAATTTCTGTATGGGATGGTGAAATGACTAAAAAGGTTTACATTTCAACGTTACAGTGGATTACAGTGGATAAAATAAAACGGTCTGGCTATCTACAATAGCAGTGGATGTTACCTAACAGGTACATTTTTGTTGTATATCTTAATTTTGGTACAATGAAAAATGCATTTTGAAAGGAAATAATTTTGTTTTGAGTCAAGTATGTCAATTTTGAGTTACTATGGTATACTGTCCAGTTCTATTTTATTGATTATTAATTTTAAGTTGTATTATTGAACATATGGACTTTTAAATGATGAAAAGATGGAAAAGGGACATTTTGTTGAACATTAGTTAATTTTCTGCACATTTTTGTGTAGACTGTTTTTTGTTAGGCTTCTTCTGGTCCCGCATCCCTGGTGTTCTTTCCTCTGAAGCTGGATTCCTCTCTGTTCGTCCTGGTGCCTGGTTCTCTGGTCCACTGCCTCAACTAACAGCGCTGCAACGGTTCCATTGGGTTGGTTGATGTGGACGCTAAGTATTGAAGGGGTGGTTGGACAGTTAAGATATTTAAGTGCACTCAAGGGTAACAAATTTTTCTTTGTAAGATTTTCCCTGTTGTTTTTTGTTTATTGAGATCTCAAAAGTTGTGGCTGATTTGTTAACATCAATTGTATTAATGCCATGTGAACTGAACAAAATATTGAATTTTTGAATAAGGAAAATAATTTGAATAAGAACTACATCCAAACTATAATCTATTGTCCTGTGCTTCCTTTGGAGTGGAATCTATGGCTCTTTTGACCATATGATTAGTACATAACTGACCTCCTCATCGAATCTAGATTTAGATAACTCTCACAATTTAGCCTGCCTATAAGCAGAACTAACACCAGAGGGTTACACACACATGGATCATTTGTAAATCATAAACGTTTTTCAGCCTTTTCCTTATTAAACACAGTAAATGATGAAGGTGAACTGAACGATCAGCTCTTTATTATCTTTTCATCTTCTGTCTCTCTGTTCAGTCTCATGTGTCTCTCTGTGGGTTTCCTGAATATGTCTGTTTGTTCATAGAAAAGATCTAAAATTAGAGCCTGAACCTTCACCTGTTTTCTTTGGCTTTGAAATGGTCGGAAAATGACGGAAACACAAACACCACAGAGTTCATGAAACAGCTCATGACAAAGAGATATTTAAAGCCTTTTTCTTACATTTTGAAACACTTATAGACGTATAGACGAATAAAGTGGATTTACTCATGAATCTGCTCAAGAATGTACGGGCATCATCACCTTAATGATGGATATCAGAGGGTGGGAGGGTTTCGGGGATGGATGTGGGGTGGAGAGACGGTTGTGGAGGAGGTGGAGTGGGATGCATTGATGGAGCCAGAGGGATAAAGACCCCCAGCGGAGCCTTAGGCGCTTTGTACAGAGTCAAAAAGGCTGGAGACCGGTAGGAGTGAGGACACGGGTGGAGCCACAGGGATGGGAAACCAGGGTGGAGCCACTGGATTGGAGGGACAAGGTTGAGTCTGAGGATTCAAGGATCATGGAGAAGCCGGTGGGAGTGAGGACACAGGTGGAGCAGAAGGAAGTCCATGGTGGAACCAGGGTAATAACACAACAAGCAGAGTTTTAAAGATGAGGGACCCCATGTAAAACTGGAGGGATGGAGGTGACGGGCCCAAGAAACTGGACATAACCAGTAAAGGTGGTGGAGCGAATGAACTGGGGGACCAGTGAAGGAAGAGAGCATGGGAACCGGATGAGTCCAGCAAAACAGGTGGAGCTACATGGAAACTTAATGCCAAAGACAAGGTTCAAATATTCCATAATTCAGCTAATTTATTTTCTCTGCTGTGGCTTGTCAACCAGATGATTGACAGCAGCGTATTCACTGTAATCCTGATTATTCCTGACACTGACACTGTCAGGACAGTCAGATTCCTTGTGGAAATCCACCACTGCGTAATTCAGATCCTCAGCAGAAGTGATGCAGCACTGAGAGTCACCAGTGGCTTTCTCAACTGTAGCGTAAACACAGTTAGAAGAAACAGAGGGGCTTGTGGGTAATTGAGCAGTGGCATAAACAGTGTTAGAAGAATCAGAGGGGTTTGTGGGTAATTGAGCAGTGGCATAAACAGTGTCAAAAGAATAAGAGGGGTTTGTGGGTAATTGTTTGTGAGTGTCTTTAATCTCCTCATAATCACAACCAGTGTGAGAAACCTGAGAGACAGATAAATTATTTACAGACATAAAGATTATCAGATTTGAAGGCATCAGAATTCATTGTCATTATGAATAAAAAAATAAACATCTTATTTTATACAGTAACTGGACTCACCACTTCATGTTTTCCTGATCCAGTCTGAGACGACGAATCATTACCTGCCAAAAACAAGCGTCTTAAATTCCTTATTCTGCATTTCAACACTGATATCTTGTGTAAATGTTTTCACACATCATCAAATATCTGTATTTTGCTCACATCTTTTTGTAGCCAATCGGTGGCGACAGAATCAAAGTAGGAAAAAGATCAACAAATCTGTGTGTTTTAAACTCAGTTTCTTCATCTGAAGAAGAATGAGTTTTACCTTGAGACTGACGCTTCTTACAGAGAAACAGTAATAAGAGTCCAGCGACAATCAGAACCAGAAGAACCAGAACCAGAGGAACGATCAGAGAAGAGCCTGAAAACACAGGAGAAATAATCTGAGAATATGATCATCTGAGCTAAATATCAGATCAGATCATGGGACGTTTGAAATAGGATTGACCAGATCATGACACTGAGTTCACACACTCAAAAAAATTATATGTTGGCTTTAATTAACTTTTTTATGTAAACAGGTTGCACATAACTGGGTTACGTTAAACAAACATAATTTGTTCATGTAACTTCAACATAATGGAGTTAAGTAATTTTAAGCGACCTAATTCAACTCTGAGCAGAGTGTTAAATGAACACTGAAACATTGTTAAAGTTAATGAGATAATTTATTGAATAATTGAGTGACAATTGAGCATTATTGAAGACACCTGATGTTAACAAGCAGAATCACTGAATGAGAAAAACGGAATTTCCGGTCACCATTAAGGTGATTAGTGTGTGTTTTAGTTAGGCTCTTGACCCCCTCATTTTTAACTTTAGATTTTGTCTGGCTGCTGTGCATGAGTTAAAACAGCCAGATGATCAATTAGAAAAGGTGATCTGATTGATTTGGTTGTGTTTTAACATAAACATTATTTCACAATCATTTTACCTGAACTCATATAGAACCGAAATTCTGAGTTAAGTTTACCTTGTGGATTATAGCAACACAATCATACCATTTTTAGTCTGTTCAATGAAATCCAAATGATCAATATCTTATAATCCATAAGGTAAAGTTAACTCAGAAATTGGTTTCTATTTGAGTTATAGAATCAGGTATCCTTCTATAACTCAATTTCTAATTGATTCTCAATTCTCATATCATAGATGGCGCCGCGGATGGCTGCCTCGGTGTGGAGCTCTCCAGCTATTGTGTTGTTTTTGTTCGTTTGTTCTGCGTTTAGTCATTCTTTTCCTATCAGTTTCACCAAAGACGAACTACTGGACATTAGGAAACACACACCAGAAACCTTTTCTACAGCTTTTGATTATTCGGACGTTTTGCTGGACATTCTCGTCGGAGGGGCAGCGGTGTTGTTCAAACGCGCGTTCAGACGCAAACGCGGGAAGCGAGCCGGGGCGCTGGTTAAACTCCGCGAGCGCGGCCTGCGCACTGCACTCCCCAGTATTCATCTCGCGAATCTCCGATCTCTTCCTAACAAAACGGATGAACTTCTTCTCCTCACCCACACTAACAAGGATATTTTAAACTCTGCTGCTTTGTGCTTCACTGAAACCTGGCTGAGTTAAGCCATACCGGACAACGCAATACATCTGCCGGGCTTCCAGCTGTTCCGAGCGGATCGCATCGCGGAGCTAACGGGGAAAACGAGAGGTGGTGGATTGTGTTTCTACATTAACGAAAGTTGGTGTTCAGATGTAACAACACTGAAGAAGATGTGCTCTCCTAATTTAGAGGCACATTTCATAAACTGTAAACCCTTCTACTCGCCTCGGGAATTTTCCTCTTTCATTCTCGTGAATGTTTACATCCCTCCAGACATGTGCGTGAGCGCGGCGCTACAACAGCTGGCTGAACAAATATCTGAAACGGAACAAAGGTACCCAGACTCTCTTTTAATCATTCTTGGGGATTTTAACAAAGCAAATCTTTCCCGTGAACTACCAAAATACAGACAGCACGTTACATGTCCCACCAGAGACAGTAATATACTGGACCACTGTTACACCACAATAAAAAATGCGTATCACTCCGTCCCACGGGCAGCTTTGGGGCTCTCTGATCACTGTTTGGTTCATCTCATTCCGACCTACAGGCAGAAACTGAAATCAGCTAAACCTGGAATAAGGACTGTAAAAAGATGGACTAATGAAGCAGAGCAGAATCTACAGGCCTGCTTTGATTGCACTGATTGGACTGTTTTTGAAGCTGCTACCAATGATCTGGATGACCTCACAGATACTGTAACATCATATATAAGTTTCTGTGAGGATACAAGCATTCCTACCAGGACATTCTTATCATTCACTAATGATAAACCATGGTTTACTGGGAAACTCAAACACCTTCGTCATGGCAAAGAGGATGCTTACAGAAGTGGGGATAAAATCTTGTATAACCAGGCCAGAAACAGATTGACAAAGGAGATCAGAGTTGCTAAAAGGAACTACTCTGATAAACTGAAAAAACAGTTTTCATCCAACGACCCATCATCAGTCTGGAATGGCCTGAGGAACATCACCAACTACAAGTCACCATCCCCTCGATCTGTGGACAATCAACACCTGGCTGACGATCTAAATTCATTTTACTGCCGGTTTGAAAAGCCCTCATTCACACCTTACACCCGGTCTGATCTGCACTTCACACATTCACCATCACCTCCTGCACTCCAATTATCACTCCCCCCTCCTGCCATCCAACCTGAGCTTAAGGTCTGTGTGGAGGACGTGAGCCGAGTCTTCAAAAAACAGAAGACTAGGAAAGCCTCAGGCCCAGACGGCATCTCATCTGCTTGTTTAAAAGCCTGCGCTGACCAACTGGCCCCGGTCTTCACGCAGATCTTCAACAGATCATTGGAGCAGTGTGAAGTTCCCTGCTGCTTCAAACGCTCCACTATCATTCCTGTCCCCAAAAAACCCAAAATCACTGGACTTAATGACTACAGACCTGTCGCTCTCACGTCTGTGGTCATGAAGTCGTTTGAAAGACTGGTGCTGGCCCACCTGAAGGACATCACTGGACCCCTGCTGGATCCCTTTCAGTTTGCTTACAGAGCAAACAGGTCTGTGGATGATGCAGTCAACATGGGACTGCATTATATCCTGCAACATCTCGACAGACCAGGGACTTATGCAAGGATCCTCTTTGTGGACTTCAGTTCGGCCTTCAATACCATCATGCCTGGTCTTCTCACAGCCAAACTGACCCAGCTCTCCATACCATCCTCGATCTGTCAGTGGATCACCAGCTTCCTGACGGACCGGCAGCAGCGAGTGAGACTGGGGAAACACACATCCAAGACACTCACAATCAGCACCGGAGCCCCCCAAGGGTGCGTTCTCTCCCCACTGCTCTTCTCCCTGTACACTAATGACTGCACTTCTAAAGACCCCACTGTCAAGCTCCTGAAATTTGCAGACGACACCACTGTCATCGGTCTCATCCAAAACGGTGACGAGTCTGCTTACAGACTGGAGGTTGAACAGCTGGCTGCCTGGTGCAGTTATAACAACCTTGAGCTGAACACGCTCAAAACAGTGGAGATGATCGTGGACTTCAGGAGGAACAGCCCAGCACTCCCCCCACTCACCATCATGAACAGCACTGTGGAAGCAGTGGAGTCATTCAGGTTCCTGGGCACTATCATCTCTCAGGACCTGAAGTGGGACAATCACATTGACTCCACTGTGAAAAAGGCCCAGCAGAGACTGTACTTCCTTCGCCAGCTGCGGAAGTTCAACCTGCCACAGGATCTGCTGATTCAGTTCTACTCAGCCGTCATTGAGTCTGTCTTGTGCGCTTCCATCACTGTCTGGTTTGGTTCAGCTACCAAATCAGACATCAGGAGACTACAACGGACAGTCCGGACTGCGGAGAGGATCATTGGTGCCCCCCTGCCAAACCTCCAGGACCTGTACTCTTCCAGAGTGAGGAAGAGAGCAGGTAAAATCATCACAGACTCCACTCACCCTGGACACCTCCTGTTTGAACTGTTACCGTCAAGACGGAGACTCAGATCACTGGCCACAAGAACATCTCGGCACAGGAACAGTTTCTTCCCACAGGCCATTTCCCTCCTGAACAGTTAACACTCCTCCCAAGGCATATGCCTGAAATTGCAATACTCCCACTGTTTAGTGCAATATCCTACAACTCAGGTGATACTTATATGTAGATTTATATATTTATAATATTCAAAACACTGTAAATAGGTTCATAATCTGTAAATCTGAAAATGTCTATTCTGACTAAACCCAACTGTGATTTTTTATTCTTATAATTTGTAGTATTATGTTTCATATTTTATTTGTATTTGTATTTGTATATGTCCACTGGAAGCCTCAGTACCAAAACAAATTCCTTGTGTGTGCAAGCACACTTGGCAATAAAGCTCTTTCTGATTCTGATTCTGATATCAGGTCAAATGATTGTGATATAATGATTATGATAAAACACAACCAACATCATCTGGCTGTTATAACTCAGAAACAGCAGCCAGACAAAATATAAAGTTAATGATGTGGGGGTCAAGAGCCCAACTAAAACAAACACTCATCTCCATAATGGTGACTTAAAAATTACAGTTTTCTCCTTCAGTGATTCTGCTTGTTAACATCAGGTGTCTTCAATAATGCTCAATCATCACTCAATTATTCACTTAATTATCTCATTAACTTTAACACTGCTTCAGTGTTCATTTAACACTCAGCTCAGAGTTTCATTGGGTCGCTTAAAATGACAAATTCCGCTTGTTTAACGTAACCCAGTTATGTGCATCCTGTTGACATAAAAAAGTTAATTTAAGCCAACATATCATTTATTTGAGTGTGGTGAAGTTACATGAACAAATTATGTGTTTAAAGTAACCCAGTTATGTGCATCCTGTTGACATAAAAAAGTTAATTTATGGAATTAAATTAAAGCACAAAATAGAAGCAGCCAGATTGTTTACTACCAGAACTCTTCCTCGATATGACAACTGTGGTAATAGCCATCGCCACTTCGACAATCGGGCAGACACCTTTTCTATCAAACCCTCCCAGTTCTTTTTTTAAAATTGTTCATTTCCTTAAAAAACACCCAGTTATGTGCATCCTGTTGACATAAAAAAAGTTAATTTATGGAACCTTTTGACATAAAAACGTTAATTAAAGCCAACATATCATTTTTTTGAGTGCAGGTTTAAAGGGATAGTTCACCCAAAAATGAAAATTCTGTCAGTATTTACTCACCCTCATGTTGTTCCAACTTCGGAAGACCTTATTTTTTATGAAATCTGAGAGCTGCATCACTCCTCCATAGGCTTCTTCTTCAGGGATTGGAACTTGCAAACCTTGCAAGTTATTAAAGACATCGTTAAAATAGTCCAAGTGACTACAGTGGCTCAATCTTAAGTTTATCAAGCGACGAGAATACTTTTTGTGCGCAAAAACAAACAAAAATAACGACTTTGTTTCAACTATTCATTTCCTTCTCTGTTGGCCTCTAGTCAGTTAACTTAGTGTAATAGCGTAGTGCTACGTCACACGTAGGCTCACTATTGGCCGACGCTGGTCGTGTGTGTGATGCGTGTGACGTTCAACAACAGATGCTTACGCTATTACACTAGTGAACTGACTCAAGGCCCACAGAGAAGGAAATTAACAGTTGAAATAAAGTCGTTATTTATTTATTTTTTGCGCAAAAAAAGTATTCTCGTCACTTGATAAACTTAAGATTGAGCCACTGTAGTCACCGGACTATTTTAACGATGTCTTTAATAACTTTTCGGGGCCTGCAAGTTCAATCCCTGAAGAAGCCTATGGAGGAGTGATCCAGCTCTCAGATTTCATCAAAAATAAGGTCTTCCGGATTTGGAACAACATGAGGGTGAGTAAATACTGACAGAATTTTCATTTTTGGGTGAACTATCCCTTTAGATAACGGTCTTTTCGGCTGCACATGTAGCTGAATGTACCAGCCAGTTTGTCCTAAATGCACTTTTTGGACTATATAGGTTATAACGCAACATTTAAAACTTCATACAAAAATTAACACGTTTTCCACCACAGTTTGATCTGGCAACACAAAGAGGAATGAACCCAGAAAAATCAACGCTAAACCTGCAACAGTGATGATTTAAAAATACAGTAACACAACGTCACACACTGTGAAATCCCAAAACACATTCCACAACATTTTGCTATTGAGGATGGAAATGCAGTATCCTACCTAATCAAGGGTTATAAGTTATATTTCTTATATTTCTATATTACATTTCTATATTCTTTCAACCAGCGAATTCACTGGAAGTCCAATATGTAAACAAGAATGATTATTGTTGTTGTTGCTGTTAATATATTAACAATTTAAAATTGAATTTAAATCATTAAACTATTAAACTATTAAATTTAAATGTATGTTTTAATTTAGAGGCGAAATATCAATATATCTCTAATAATATGTCAAGATCACCTGATGATGTGGAAACGCCTGTGAACGCTGAAGTGTTGACTGATGAGAAAGAAGAAGCAGAGGATGATGATGGTGATGATGATGTTGATGATGATGATGATGATGATGATGATGATGTTGATGATGATGATGATGATGATGATGATGATGTTGATGATGATGATGATGGTGATGATGATGATGGTGATGTTGTTTCTGCAACTTTTGTATAATAAAACAATAAAACAATGAATTTCTAAAGGATGTTTTTTTCACACACAGAACTTGACACACTTTTCTCATGATACTTGTTGCTGATGTCATTCACACATTCACTACCCAGAATTCATGTTTGTTGACACACAGACACACAGACACTCAGCAAACAGAATCGTGAGCTGTTAGTTTGCGTT
>NW_027508978.1:120000-122500 GCF_051911475.1 Siphateles boraxobius
GGAGACATCAGGAAGATGCTACAAACTCTGTGTACCCGACTTCTGCCCAGCTAAGATATACATACACAAAACACTTTACCATTTGGGTAACAGAACATTGATATATATATTTCGTTAGTAATAGTAATAATAACAATGGTAGAAATTAGTATAATAGTACTATTTATAATTTGTAAATATTTATTTAGTATTATAAATGGATAGGTTGAAGGTTTTTTTTTTTTTTTTTTTTTTTTTTTTTTTGTCCTACTATATGGGTTCATTTTGTTTGTTTTTAATGCGCTCATTACATATAAGCTGTTGGAATATCCAGGGTCTCCACTCCTCGACATTTGAGCTGAAGAGTGAAAACCCTGAATTCATTAAATCTATAAAAGATGTTGACTTAATTATATTGACAGAAACATGGTGTAAAAATGATTCACTCATTCACTGTCCCCCAGGATATAACGAAATCATGGTGCCCTCTATAAAATTTAAAAACATACGTAAGGGCAGAACATCGGGGGGGATCTTGGTGTGGTACAAAGGAGATCTATGCAGTCAGATCTCAACAGTAAAACAGGGTAAATCCCATGTTTGGTTGAGAATAGATCAAACCCTTGGCATTACTGATAGAGATCTCTATCTATGTGCAATATATATACCCCCAGTTGATTCTCCTTATTTTGAAGAAGATATTTTTGATACTCTCCATTCAGAAATCGCCTACTTCCAGGCCCAGGGAAATGTTCTTCTAACTGGCGATCTGAATGCACGAACAGGAATTGAACCTGATGTCATCGACCCACAGAGCCACAACCATGTATTTGATCAGGCCCCCCTGTTTACCACACCAACCATCACCCATCGGAACAACCTCGATTGTGAAATTAATCAAAGTGGCAGGGAGATAGTGCATCTCTGTCGGGCTTTAGGCCTGTACATAGTTAATGGTAGGTTCAGAGGGGACTCTTTAGGGAGATTCACCTACTCCTCAGCTCATGGATCTAGTGTAGTAGACTATGCAATCACTGACATGGACCCCTCAACTATCAGTGCATTCACTGTCAGACAGCAATCCCCACTTTCAGACCACAACCAAATAAATCTGTTCTTTAAACTCCCAGATCAATTAAATCCCAAAACAAAAGAACCCGGTAAGCTGAATGATTTAAATCCTGGCTACAGATGGGCCCCAGACAGTGGAGACAAACTCATCATGGCCTTGAAATCACCTGATCTGATGAATGACATATTCATATATGACCAAACTCAATATGTCCCTACCAAAAATGGTGTAAACAAGGCAATTGATGACATCAACACAATATTCCATAAGGCAGCTATCAGAGCTGACCTCATAAAACAGAAAAATAAGCCTATTAGAAGACAAAATGTTGAGAAATGGTTTGATAAAGAATGCAAGACCATCAGAAAGGACCTTAGAAATATAGCAAATGAAAAACACCGCCAACCAAACAATCCGGCCTTACGCATTAGATACAATGACATTTTAAATAAATACAAATGTACAATTAGGAACAAAAAACAAAATTATACCCACATGAAACTTGAAGATATTGAAAACGCCATTAATCAGGATCAATTCTGGAATATGTGGAACAAGTTCAACACAAAACTACAACAACCATTACCCATTCAAAATGGTGATATCTGGAAAACACATTTTGAAAACCTTTACAAAGACATACCAATTAAACAAATTAGACCAGAACAAAATTTTATAAAAGAAAAACTCCAAACATTAGAACAAACAATTAAAGACAACCAAAACCTTCTTGATTCTCCAATTACTTGGGAAGAATTGATCACACAGATAAAATCTCTCCAGCCGAGGAAAGCTTGTGGTCCAGACAGCATTAAAAACGAGATGCTCAAATGCAGCACCCCAGAGATGCAGGCTGCACTGTTAAAGCTGTTCAATATTGTTCTACAGTCAGGATGTTTTCCTGACATCTGGTGCAAAGGGCTCATTTCCCCCATTCATAAGAGTGGGGACAAATCAGACCCTAATAACTACCGTGGCATCTCTGTCAGCAGTTGTCTAGGCAAATTATTCTGTAGCATTCTAAATAAAAGAATGCTAGATTTCATTGAGGAACACTCCATCTTAAGTAAAAGTCAGATTGGTTTCCTCCCAAAACACCGCACCACTGATCATATATACACCTTACACACATTAATTAATAAACATGTACACCAAACTAAAAATGGTAAAATATTCTCTTGTTTCATTGATTTCAGAAAAGCTTTTGATTCTATTTGGCATGAAGGTCTCTTTTACAGACTTCTACAGTGTGGTATAGGGGGCAAAATGTATGATCTAGTTAAATCTATGTATTTAGAAAATATGTGTGCTGTTAAAATTGGCAACAAACAAACTGATTTCTTCACCCAGAGAAGAGGTGTTCGGCAGGGTTGCAATTTAAGTCCAACATTATTTAATATATACATCAATGAGCTTGCTGTTGAGTTAGATCAATGTGCTGCTCCTGGC
>NW_027508978.1:127500-140000 GCF_051911475.1 Siphateles boraxobius
ATGATGGACAGATGCACTTTTATGATGGATAGATACACTTTTATGATGGACAGATGCACTTTTATGATGGACAAATTCACTTTTATGATGGACAGATGCACTTTTATGATGGACAGATGCACTTTTATGATGGATAGATGCACTTTTATGATGGACAGATGCACTTGTATGATGGATGGATGCACTTTTATGATGGACAGATACACTTTTATGATGGACAGATACACTTTTATGATGGACAGATGCACTTTTATGATGGATAGATGCACTTTTATGATGGACAAATTCACTTTTATGATGGATAGACACACTTTTATGATGGACAGATGCACTTTTATGATGGACAAATTCACTTTTATGATGGACAGATGCACTTTTATGATGGATGGATGCACTTTTATGATGGACAGATAAACTTTTATGATGGACAGATACACTTTTATGATGGACAGATGCACTTTTATGATGGACAGATGCACTTTTATGATGGATAGATACACTTTTATGATGGACAGATACACTTTTATGATGGATAGATACACTTTTATGATGGACAGATACACTTTTATGATGGACAGATGCACTTTTATGATGGATAGATGCACTTTTATGATGGACAAATTCACTTTTATGATGGATGGATGCACTTTTATGATGGACAGATGCACTTTTATGATGGATGGATGCACTTTTATGATGGATAGATGCACTTTTATGATGGATAGCTGAACTTTTATGATGGATAGATACACTTTTATGATGGACAGATGCACTTTTATGATGGATGGATGCACTTTTATGATGGACAGATGCACTTTTATGATGGACAGATGCACTTTTATGATGGATAGATACACTTTTATGATGGACAGAAGCACTTTTATGATGGATAGCTGCACTTTAATGATGGACAGATGCACTTTTATGATGGATAGCTGCACTTTTATGATGGACAGATGCACTTTTATGATGGATCGATGCACTTTTATGATGGACAGATGCACTTTTATGATGGATATATGCACTTTTATGATGGACAGATGCACTTTTATGATGGATATATGCACTTTTATGATGGACAGATGCACTTTTATGATGGACTGATGCACTTTTATGATGGACATATGCACTTTTATTATGGACAGATGCACTTTTATGATGGATCGATGCACTTTTATGATGGACAGATGCACTTTTATGATGGATATATGCACTTTTATGATGGACAGATGCACTTTTATGATGGACTGATGCACTTTTATGATGGACATATGCACTTTTATGATGGACAGATGCACTTTTATGATGGATAGCTGCACTTTTATGATGGACAGATGCACTTTTATGATGGATATGATGGATAGCTGCACTTTTATGATGGACAGATGCACTTTTATGATGGATAGATGCACTTTTATGATGGATATATGCACTTTTTATGATGGACAGATGCACTTTTATGATGGACAGATGCACTTTTATGGACTTCCAATTTGTATTTGTCTGAGAGAAGAATGTCATATACACCTAGGAGGACTTGAGGGTGAGTAAATCATTTTTGGGTGAACTATCCCTTGAAATCCTGCACAGAAACACACGAAAGAAGATGTAGATGATGATGATGAAGATGATGATGTGATGATGAAGATGATGATGATGATGATGATGATGTGATGATGAAGATGATGATGATGATGAAGATGATGATGATGATCAAAATGAAGATGATGATGATGATGATGAAGATGGTGATGAAGATGATGATGATGGCGATGATGAAGATGGTGATGATGATGAAGATTATGATGATGATGATGAAGAAGATGATGATGAATGATGAAGAAGATGAAGATGATGATGCGAATGACGATGAAGATGATGATGATGAAAATGATGATGATGATGAAGATTACGATGATGATGATGTGATGAAAATGATGATGATGATGATGGTGATGATGATGATGAATATGATGATGATGATGACGAAGATTATGATGATGATGATGATGGTGATGATGATGATGAATATGATGATGATGATGATGAAGATTATGAAGATGCTGATGCTGATGATGATGATGATGATGATGATGATGATGATGAAGATGATTATGATGATTATGAGGAAGATGATGATGATGATGATGATGATGATGATGAAGATTATGATGAAGATTATGATGATGATGATGTGATGATGAAGATGATGATGATGATGATGATGATGAAGATGATTATGAGGAAGATGATGATGATGATGAAGATGATGATGATGATTATGAGGAAGATGATGATGATGATGATGATGAAGATGATGATGATGATGAAGATTATGATGATGATGATGATGATGAAGATGATGATGAAGATGATTATGAAGATGATTATGATGATTATGAGGAAGATGATGATGATGATGATGAAGATGATGATGATGATGATGAAGATTATGATGATGATGATGATGATGATGAAGATGATTATGAGGAAGGTGATGATGATGATGATGAAGATGATGATGAAGATGATTATGATGATTATGAGGAAGATGATGATGATGATGAAGATTATGATGAAGATGATGTGTAGTGAACAGTCTCGCTGGGGTTTCTTCATGTACAGTAAGTGTTTTATGTCGTATTTCAGCGTTCAGACTCTCCACACTCACTGATTAAACTTTATTTCCTGTAACAGAGGAACGAGACGCTGCGGTTTGGAAGAAAGATTGAACAGAGGAACATTCAGAGAGAAAGACAGAATGTGTTCGAGGGAAAATCCAGGGGAAATTAAAACGACCATTTAAACCCTGAATGTGTGTTAAACAAACAGCGGCCGCTCGTATATCCAGTTAATACACTACAATACTGCTTCTGTGCACACACTGAGTGAGTGTAGTTTAGTGTCTCAGCATGTGTGTGTCTCAGGTCACTGTGTGATCAGCCATCTTTAAATAAACTGGGGACTGGGGCATGTTGGCACAACACACACACACTGCAAAAAAATATGTTTCTGTCTTTTTTTCCAGCACAGATATATAATCTATTCTTTATAGACTCAAAAAACAAACTGAGGCATGTTGTCACAGCACACTCACACAGACTCAGACGCACACACACACACACACACACACACACACACGCACTGACACACGCACACACGCACGCACACACACACACACACACACACACACACACACACACACACACACACACACACACACACACACACACACACACACACACACACACACACACACACACACACACAGACAGACACAGACACACACACACACACACACACACACACAGACTCAGACGCACACACACACACACACACACACACACACACACACACACACAGACATACACACACACACACACAGACTCAGACGCACACACACACACACGCACCGACGCACGCACACACGCACGCACGCACACACGCACGCACACACACACACACACACACACACACACACACACACACACAGACAGGCACACACACACACACACACACACACACACACACACAGACATACACACACACACACACAGACAGACACGCACACACACACACACACAGACAGACACGCACACACACACACACAGACCAAAATGCAAAAAAAAATGTTTCTGTCTTGTTTTCCTGCACAAATATGCCACAAATATTCCAAGCGTTTTCTTGAATGCAGTTTTGAACTAGATGTTTGAAAGCAACAGAAGCTGGACTGATGCAGTTCTTGTATATGTCTGCATGCTGAGTTTTTAGTTTTAGGCCTAATTTCCATTTTAAATCAGTTAGTCAATGAACCAATAAAGTCTCAAACGCTTCCTGGAGCATTTGTGTACTTGTTTGTTCTTCAAGTAGGTCAGTGGAACATGAATGCTGCATTAATGGGCTAAAATTAGCCTCATCAGACCCAGAAGACGTTTTTAATTAAAGAGGAAAGAAACATCAAGGCATCGGCCCTGATTAAAAGATCAGCACAAACAGAATAACCATACAGGACTGAACGCAGGGAGATTAGTGGAGAGAGGGCAGATCCTGCGGATAATCGGATTTACTGTCTGATGGAGTACGAGAACCGGATCTGTTGGACATTTCATTTCCACTCAGATGAGGAGGAGAAGCTTATAATACCAGTTAATAAGGAAAGGATATTTTGACCCCTGTAATACTTGATTAGGATTCATCTGTTAAACCTTAAACTACTTTATATGCCCGCTAGATGGCGCCGCGCGCTGCTGAATCTGCATAGACACAAACTGCAGGGCATTTCATTGATAAACTGTTGCTTCTCATTTGTAACTTAATAAACTAATAGAGCTCATTTCCCAACCGAGCATGAGAAACTCTAATATGAAAAAAAGACTTGAAATTGGGGGGGAAACCAAAGCTTGTGATTTTTAACACCAAAAACGTTATTGAAAAAAAAAATCATTGTGATAAAATAAAATATATACAACATTTACAAGCATTTGCTAATTTTTAAAAATACTTTACAATAAGGTTCATTAGTTAACATCAGTTAATTAAACTAACAGGAACTAACCATGAGCAATACATTTGTTACTGTTTTTGTTCATCTTTGTTAATCTTAGTTAATAAAAATAGTCATTCATTGTTTGTTCGTGTTAGTTCAGAGTGCATTAACTAATGTTAACAAGATTTTAATAATGTATTAGTAAATGTTGACATTAACATTAACAAAGATTAATAAATGCTGTATAAGTGTAGTTCATTAATAGTTCATGATGATAATTAATGTTATTAACTAATTAACCTTATTTTAAAGTGTAACCAAATATATAAATGTATTTATTGGAGAGTTATAAAACTAAGTTAAGTTGGGAATGTTATTGTGGGCACATAACGGTACATCCAATACCTGGAGCGCAACTCGCTTGTAATATTCAGTCTATGCGATGATTGACATCCTCCTCGTCCAATCAGCAGCCGAGGTGATGACTTTACAATAGAAAGGGGAGCCAGAGAGGGGCGGGGTCTCACACAGAGAGCCAATAGCAGGACAGGAGGGCGGGCACTTTCTCAACTCGGGCTTTTGTTCTCTGTCACGGCAGTAAAGTGAAGTTTGGTCACCGTTATTCCGCGGGACATCCCGTATCAGAATCACAGGGATAATATTAGAGCTCCTTTATTTCCTTCAGGAACAACTCTTGTGCAGTGTGAGATCTGAGGATTTACTGACGGCGAACTTTTGCTTTTTCCTCACAATGGAAACTCCATTATCATCTTCTTCATCATGAGAGGAACGCGTTGAGTTTTACAGTTCTGACAGGATTTTACTGCATGCGAATGAACTCTTTTTCCTCCCGTAAAAGGAGTTTTGAAGGATTAAACCTGTGGAATTACAACAGTAAGAACTCAACTTTACCTTAAGTTTGTTTAAAACAACAAAGCGGATACATTTGGATACATATTCATCCTTTTTTCTTTCTTTCTTTCTTTTTTTTTTTTTGGGATACAATGCAAATGTGAGTTGAATGTATCAGGCTTGGAAAAACCCTGACTGGATCTGTGATCATGGCGCGTTCAGGTACATCTATGGACACTTTGCACCTCATTTTATTCGTTTTATGGACTTTATCGCGCTATTCTTTATCCAGTCAAGTTCGGCAGGAGTTTGAGGTTCTGGAAGAGCAGCCGATGGGCACATATGTGGGCACTATCAACACCAAACCCACTTTCACATACAGATTCAGCGAACAACACAAACTTTTTTCCATCAACGCCACGACTGGCGTCATATACACTTCCTCAGTGATCGATCGAGAAGTTTTGCCGAGTAATATCATTAATGTTGTAGTTTTATCCAGTCAGCCGACTTACCCAACTGAAGTTCGCATCGTGGTTCTGGATATAAATGATAACGCGCCTGTGTTTCCCGACGCGTCAATCGTGGTGTCGTTTAAAGAGGACGCGAGTAACGGGCGTCAGGTTATATTAGACACCGCGACGGATTCAGACATCGGGACCAATGGAGTGGATCACACGACTTACCGAATCATTAACGGGAACGATCAGCGTAAATTTCGCTTGGATATCACCGTAAACCCGAGCGGTGAAGGCGCGTTTCTGCACCTCGTGTCCACAGGAGGGCTTGACAGAGAAATAACCCCTTTCTATCAGCTCCTAATCCAGGTTGAAGACAAAGGAGAACCTAAAAAGTTCGGGTACCTGCAGGTAAACGTCACAATTCAGGATATAAACGACAACCCTCCTGCGTTTGACCAGGACCAGTACCAGACCAGTGTGTTTGAGGACTCTGCCATTGGCTCCAGTGTACTTCAGATATCAGCCACAGACTTGGATGAGGGTGCGAATGCTGATATTACATATTTTTTAGATGAAGGAACTCCATTTCAGATTGACCCCAAAACCGGGACTGTTATTATAAAGGACGGGTTAGATTATGAGACTAGGAAAGAGTATTCCCTAACCATCCATGCTGTAGATAACGGCATCCCCTCTCTCAAAGTCAGGTCTGAAGCGACTATCAAATTGCTTGATGTTAATGACAACGACCCTGTTGTTAAATTTCGCTACTTCCCAACAACGTCCAAATTCGCTTCGGTCGATGAAAACGCACAAGTTGGGACGGTCGTAGCATTATTGACCGTTTCTGATTCGGATTCGTCCACCGCTAACGGTAATATCTCGGTTTCGATACTCGGTGGAAACGAGCAAAGACACTTTGACGTTCACAATTCGCCCGTCCCAAATCTGAGTCTGATCAAAGTAGCAAGTGTGTTAGACAGAGAGAGAATCTCCTCATACAACCTCACTGTTTCAGTGTCAGATAACGGCAAGCCCGTGTCTCGCTCGTCGTTCGCAAGTTTGGTTATATTTGTGAATGATATTAACGACCATCCGCCTATATTTCAGGAAGCTGTGTATAAAGTAGACATAAGCGAAGACATTCCCAAAGGCAGTTACATTAAAGGGGTCTCGGCTACAGATGGAGACTCCGGGCAAAACGCCAATCTCCGTTACTCACTTGTGTCTGGAAACAGTTTGGGTTGGTTTGCCATCAGTGAGAACAGTGGATTGGTTACCAGTGCGGCAGAACTCGATAGAGAAAAAGCATCTCAAATCGTGCTAAATATCAGCGCTAAAGACCAAGGCCTGCAGCCGAGAATCTCCTACACCAAATTGATTGTGAATATAACAGATGTTAATGATCAAATCCCTACTTTTACGCAAAATACATATCACGTTTCGTTAGTCGAACATTCCCCTGTCGGATCCGAGCTTGTGGTGTTGTCTGCGACAGATTCGGATCTCGGGTCAAACGGCACGATCCGATTCTCATTTGACACAGAAACCCCTGTTAGCGTTCAGAATCAATTTAGATTAGATGCGATTTCAGGCCGTTTGAGTTCAGCAACTGAGTTAGATAGAGAAGAGGAAAGCTCTTATCTTCTCTATATCAAAGCCACAGATGCAGGAACGCCTCCTCTGCACTCCAACTGCAAAGTTAATATCACACTGAAAGATGTTAACGATAACAGCCCAGTGTTTTACCCCGTGCAATATTTCGCTAATGTTAAAGAAAACGAGCCGACCGGCTCATTCGTTAGTATTGTAACCGCATCCGATCCTGATTTGGGTCGCAACGGCACTGTTAAATACGCCATCACTGCTGGTGACTCGTACAAGTTTCACATTAACAGCAACTCTGGTAAAATCACGACTCTAATGCCACTTGATAGAGAGGAAAAAACCGCGTATCAGCTGCAGGTTTCGGCGACCGACGGAGGCGGGTTGCGTTCGCACACACACGCTATAGTCACGATCACGGTTATAGATACACAAGATAACCCTCCCGTATTCAGTCTGAACGAATACAGCTTTGTTATGTTTGAAAATGTGGCGATTGATAGCATTATTGGGACTGTATCGGCCACTACAGTAGATCTAAACACTAATATCACTTATTTAATCGCTTCGGGCGACCAACGTGGTTTGTTTGATGTTAAACGCGGCACTGGGCAGATCATAGCTTCAGGTGTTATAGACAGAGAAGAACAGGCGTTTTACCAGCTAACAGTGATCGCTAGGAGTGGGGAGGTTACAGGGGAAGCATTAGTTAATATCACTGTGAAAGATTTAAACGATAACGCTCCTCGTTTTATTCATGCTGTCGAGCACGTTAGCGCTGTTGAAAACTGGGCCGCCGGTCTTCATATATTCCAGGCGAAAGCTTCTGATCCGGATGAGGGCACCAATGGCATGATCGTGTACAGCCTCAAACAAAACCCGAAAGGTTTGTTTCACATTCACGAAAAGCACGGATTGATCTCTCTCACCGGCCCCCTAGAGGTCACAACCAGTTCCTACCAGCTGGAGGTCGTGGCCTCTGACCTCGGCGTCCCTCAGCGCACATCCAGCTTTATTCTCACTATTAGCGTGTACGACGTAAACGACAACGCGCCAGTGTTCGACCAGCTCTCCTACGAAGTCACCATCTTGGAATCCGAGCCGGTAAATAGTCGTTTTTTTAAAGTGGAGGCCAGCGACAAAGACTCTGGGCTCAATGGGGAAATTGTGTATGACATCACTAGCGGGAACACGAACGATGTTTTCGGGATTTTCCCCGATGGACAGTTGTATATTAAAGCAGATTTGGATCGAGAAGTACAAGATCGGTTTAGTTTATTAGTGGTGGCTAAAGATAGAGCCGTTGAGCCGCTGAGCGCGAGCGTTAATGTGACGGTTCTCCTCGACGACGTCAACGACAATCGTCCGCTTTTCAACAGCACTAATTACGTGTTTCACTTCGAGGAAGAGCGAGAAAGAGGATCTCTCGTCGGGCGTGTTTTCGCTGAGGATAAAGATTTTGGGCCGAACTGCGAAGTCCGTTATTCCTTTGAAACGCCACAGTTAAACTTCGAGCTCAACGCCATTACGGGCGTGTTGACCAGCACGCTACAGTTTGACCGTGAATCTCTCATGAGACAAAGAGGAGCTTCGGTGTTCAGTTTCACAGTCGTTTCTTCCGATCAAGGCCTTCCCAAGCCTCTCAAAGACCAGGCTAAAGTTCAAGTCTACATACAAGACATCAACGACAACCCACCGAAGTTCACCAAAGACATTTACCAGGGTTCAATCTCTGAATCCGCACCAAATATGACGCAACTGCTCCGAGTCTCTGCCTCAGATGTGGATGAAAATAAAAACGGACTTGTTCGCTATGACATAATAGAGGGAAATGAGGAAAAACAGTTTAGCATTGATGGCAGCTCTGGTCAGGTTACGCTAGTGGGAAAACTAGACTTCGAGTCGACACCCTTTTACTCCCTTAAAATTATAGCGGAGGACTCTGGGATTGTGCCTCTGTCATCCACTTGTGTGCTGAGCATCAGCATTCTGGATGATAACGATAACTCTCCGTCTTTTCCCAAATCAACCCTCACAGTGGATGTGCTGGAGAACATGCGGATTGGAGAGCTAGTCGCCTCAATTACCGCCACGGACTCTGATTCGGGATCAAACGCTGAAATCACATACAGCATTTCTGCTACAAACAACCACGGCACTTTCAGCATTAGTCCCAACACCGGTAGCATCTTCCTCGTCAAGAAACTTGACTATGAAACTCAATCCCTTTACAAACTCAACGTGACGGCTAAAGATAATGGAAGGCCGTCTAAGTCTTCCTCTATTCCTGTTTTAATCCATGTGAGGGATTTTAACGACAACCCTCCTGTTTTTACACCAGGTGACATTTTTAAGTCAATCCCTGAAAACCTCCCGCTCTCAACCTCGGTTATGACTATTACGGCTCACGACACGGACGCCGATATCAACGGCGAGCTCGAGTACTCAATCGTCCAGCAGACACCCAGGGGTGCTCACTTTAGCATAGACCCTTCGTCTGGCGTTATCTACACAAATAAAAACATTGACAGAGAGTTCTCAAACCTTTTTGAGCTTACAATCAAAGCAACCGACCAAGCCGTGCCGTCCGAGTTTCGCCGTTTCGCTCTTAAAAATGTCACTATATGGGTGACGGACCAAAATGACAACATCCCGATGTTTATCTCCCAGAATGCACTAGTTGCAGAATCTAACATCGTGATCGGATCCATTCTGACAACTGTAATCGCTTTTGATCCAGACGAAGGGGCGAACGGAGAGGTGGAGTACGAACTTGTAAGAGGAGATTCAGACACGTTTATAATGGATCGCTACAGTGGAGATATCAGATTAGCATCTCAGCTCGTTCCCTCGAAGCTCATCTACAGTTTAACCGTGTCGGCGACGGATCACGGCACGGATCGCAAAACCTCACGTACGGAGCTAACAATCCTCCTTCAAGGTACGGATGGCCCGGTTTTCTCACAACCCAAATACATCACCATTTTAAAGGAAGGCCAGCCACCGGGAACCAACGTTATCTCTCTGGACGCCTCCAGTCCTCGTGGCACCGGCTCCAAGGTTGAGTTTTTTATAGTTTCGGTTCGTAGCGGAGGGAAGGCCGCGGGCCGCTTGTTCACCATCGGGCGCCACACTGGGATGATCCAAACGGCTGCCGAACTGGACCGGGAGCAAGGCTCGGATCTCTACTTGCTGGACGTGTACGCCATTGAATCCGACGCTAGCCAGCCCAGAACGCAACACGCCGAGGTGAGTTTCTGTTTTTTTGTTGGAGTCAGTGATTGATTTTGATGGTTCTCGCATATTGTGTAAAAGGAAATCTAAGGGAACGTACAATATCACTACCAATCAAAAGTTTGGGATAGGTAAGATTTTTTATGTTTTTGAACGAGTATTTTCTGCTCATCAAAGCTACATTTATTTGATTAAAAAAAAAAAACAGTAAAACAGGGAAATATTATTAGAATCATGGGTGTGGGTGGGTCATTCTCCAGAATTTTTTTACTGGAGTAGATTACGGGTGTTCCCGAAGCCAAATACCTTATCTAAACTCTCTATGCAATAATGAGTGAAGTGAATGAGTGAGACAAGAATGATTTCTGAGGATCATGTGACACTGAAAACTGGAGTAATGATGCTGAAAATTCAGCTTTGATCACAGGAATAAATTACATTTTACAATATATTCACATATAAAACAGTCATTTTAAATTGTAATAATATTTCACAATAATTCAGTTTTTATGGTGTGAAGAGAAGAGAAGAGACTTTTTTAAAAAACATTAAAAATTGTACAGATCCAAAACTTTTGACTGGTAGTGTATTCTGAAACATGTGCTGAAGTCATTTGAGTGAATGTGGTGGAAAAACCTGAGCGAAAATATCCAAGCTAAACCGTACGTGCATTACTAAAGTTCCTCCGTTTTTTCCCTCCCCCTGTTCTTTTTTAGCCGATCTGGGTTGTATTAAGTATAAATTGCTTTGCACTTGAGAATGTGGGCTTTGTTTTTTGGCAGGCTTACTGTATTGTTTCAGCTCAGAGAGAGCACAGGCCTTAATCTCAGACTGGAGAGTCGCTCTAACAGAGAGAGAGGGGAATCCTGGGTAAAATACACACTAGTGGACTAATCTCTCTTATCAGCAGCGACAAATTTAACAAATCAGACGCCCGGACAGCGTGATTGCAGATATTAATAACACGAAAGAGCAGGACGGAATAGTGTGTTTCTTTCTTAGGCCTTGTCCACACTAATAAGTTTTCGTTTGAAAATGCATCTTTTTCTCTCAGTTTTGACCTTTAGTCACACTGAGATGCCGTTTTTATTAATGAAGCTTTTTGAAAACGCTCTCCAAAGTGGATAAATGTGAAAACGTCATTTTTGTGTTGTAGTGTTGACTGTCAAAACGGAGGTATTTAAAGTTTAGTCATGTGACTCATATTGTACTAATAGATATTCATGTTTATAACGGTGTATAAACTGTGCCTGTAATGCGCTATTCACTTTCACACTGTTGCTGAAATATGTTACTTCACACACTCTTCATATCACAGTCCTGCAAAGATGACAGAAAATATACTCACATTTGCTGTCCTGTGTCAAAGCAAGAGTGCAGTCGCATTTTAGATTAAGTGAGTGAGAGCGACCTGGTGAGATATTTTGCTAAATAAAATTATACTGTTAGAAGAATCGCGCGATAACTTTTTTATTTATTTTTCCGTCTGTATCATCACGGTGAGCTTTTGTGAGGGTTTACGCATGCGTTGTAAAGGTGAATTTAGCGTTTTTAAACAAAAACGCCGTTTTCAAAATGTATCCGGATTAATGCAGACATAACCTTAAATGCATTGCTTCATTTTGCAAGATATGTGAGGCATTTTGCATTTTGTGTGTGCAATTATTGGATTTGTGAGTAAAGTTTTGAAAAAAGAGGCAAAGTTTTGAAAATGTGTGTAAAGTGTTGAAAAAAACTGTAATGTCTTAACATAATTGTATAAATCTAGTAATCTGTAATATTCACATACTACTCTTTGTTTACTCAGAAAACCCAATTTAAGATTAATTGATTGGTGCCATTTTGTCAAGAAAAAAAGGCGG
>NW_027508978.1:145000-147500 GCF_051911475.1 Siphateles boraxobius
GTTTATTAACGTCTCTCTCTCCATCCAGTGAAGTCCGTCAGGATTAAACGCTTAAATTCATCAGATTTGTGACCCGTGACCCGAGACGGCGCTCAGATCATCTGAGAACACACCGCGTCTCCATAAACGCTCATAACCTGATCTCAGATCAGCTTCAGGTGTGTGTCCTCGTTCATCTGGAGTTGATCTGTCGTGTGTGTGTGTGTGTGTGAGTGTTATTTCAGTGTTTGCATAGTCGCCAGGATTGTGCGTCTGAAAATCCTTCAAACAGCCTGTAGAATGAGTGTTGTAGCGAGAGAAAGCTGCGTACAGATGCTAATCTCCTCCATATGGACGTTCTGCTGGGCCGTGAATATGAATCCTCAGGCGGCTCGCTCAGATAACTCAATATCGTCGTCACACGTTGGCCGAGTCCTGCTGGCTTTCTTCGGTTTGAGGGTTACTTCAGGCTCGGATGAAAATGCGGTCATTATTTTCTCGCCCTCATGTCGTTCCAAGCCTTTCTTTCTTCAGTTAATAGCAAAAGGAGATGTTTAGCCGGATCTCTGTATTATGAAAGTATCGTAACTAGTTCATATGAAGCTGTACTTCTACTGGAAATCCTGCCTCGCCACAGACTTATTTTAAAAACAGCTTCATTTTTTATATATATGTAAATATATATATATTATGTGACCTGCATGGAAATTACGCTATGAACTGGGGTTAAATAAAACATGTTTATTACTTGAATAAAAAAAATAATAATAATATTAAAACTTAATTTAATAGCTGCCACAGACTTAATTTTTTATAAAAATGTTTAGTATAATTCGGTTAATAGCAAAAGGAGATGTTTAGCTGAATCTCTGTATTATAAATGCATCATAACTTCATATGAAACCATACTTCTAATTTTGTGTTGGTATTCACTGGAAATCTGGCCTTCTGTTTCATTTGTGTTCATAAATTATTTAATTCACACATCAGTGTTGATGTTAACGATGCGATGGTTGTCATGTGTCTGCGTGCCAGTATGAAGATCATTTGTAATTATAGAATTTAAAAAGATTCTGTTTCTCACACTAAACCAGAGCTTTTTGTGTTTTATCGTAAATGTGCTTTATGGAAATTTCTCATGGAAACAACGTCATTATGCAATAAAACAATGTCATAGTCGCCATAAACTTATTTCAGCTGCATTTTTTATACTATATATATATATATTATTTGACCTACATGGAGATCATGCTATGAACTGGGGTTAAATAAAACATTTTTATTAATTGAATTAAAAAATAATAATAATGATCTGAAAGTAACTGTATTAAAATAAATATAACTTAAACTTAATTTAATAGTTGCCACAGACTTAACTTATTTTTTTAAAAAGGTAAATTTGCAAATCTTTTTTATGCAATTTTTTTTATGAAATATATATATATATATATACATAACATTTCTCATTTTCATTTAGTTTTACTAGATGTATTAAAATAACTAAAATGGAAATAAAAATTGATAAAAGCTTTAAAAAATCTATTAATATTGATATCCTTTGTAAAACTAATTAAAATTTTAATAAAAACGGAACATGTAAAAATTTTGAATTAATGCATTTTAGCTATATAAAAATGAAAGTGAACTAAAAATGTAAGTAAAATATAAAATATGAATAAAACCTATAATAGTATCTCAATGATTTTATGACATGAGTGTAAATAAATGATGACAGTCTTTTCATTAGTAGTGAATTATTGCGTGTAAGCCGTGGTTTGGTTATTCCCGAGATCTGAGGATATTTAATAGTGATGTTGCTTTGGGAACATGTTTATTTGTGTCGCCAGCGCTGTAGAAGCAGAATTAGTTTAGTGTTTATACGCATCTGCCAGATCACTGTTATTTTCTGCTGTGTTTGTGGATCTTACAGTGAAATCATTCTCTGTCTCTCGGTTTACAGAGTCTCATCAAGTGTCATCATAAACAACAGTGTAAAGCTTAAGACGTGGCATCTTTCATATTTCATCATTCCACAGTTTTCTGATGTGTTTTTCCAGCTCATTACGACTCTTATTCTGGGAATTATGAGGAGCTTCGTTAGAGAGCTGCTTTTTATTTATGATGCTGTTTGTTATTAGTTATGTGCATAAATCATAAAGTCATTAATTACACAAAGCCGACGGAGAGCGGAGAAACCCCAGGACGTCCCGGAGAAGCACAAAGAGTTTGATCTTCTTCCTCGCAGGATATTCTGAGTGTATGAAGGATTATTATTGTCGGGTTTGTGATCCTGTTTTACAGCGAGACGTCCGTTCATGACACAGCCCAGATTTAGAGGAGACAATGAAAATCTTTTTATCGGTTAGCAAAGATTTCATAAGATTTTCTTTGTCTTTCTGAACACAAAATGACATATTTAGGACTTATAATATAGTGTAAGTCCTAAGTATGTGACCAAAAAGCTCCATATTAGCAGATATTTGTTCATGTTTTACGCATAAGCTCATCTAGTTTTAATTCA
>NW_027508978.1:155000-165000 GCF_051911475.1 Siphateles boraxobius
AATTCCCAGCGATCGTCGAATATTATTTTTGCTTGAAATGCCCATCCCTACAAAATACGAAATGTCTTAATCAGACAAAATACAACCATCATAGCAAAAGAAAGAAATATAAACAAATAAAGTAAAGAAATAAAATAAAAATACATTAAAGTAGGCCTAAATAATAAAGAAATAAAAGAGGCTCAGTAGCTTCTGAAGCATGAACTCAAGCAAGTAGTCGCAGTTGTTGTTGCTGTTAGCTACTGATTTAGCACGTCTGGCTAGTCGACACGTGGGGTGATGACATCATCGTTTCACAAAATATACGGATTGGCCGTACACACGAAAACACAAGGGTGTCGTTTTCAGATTCATCCACTCTGGGACCCGGTTTCATAAAATAGCGGTTGCAGTCTCCCAAAACGCCGGATCCGTCTGGACGAAACGCCGATACGATAAAAAATGTGTACGTATACAGCGAAGCGCGTCTCCGTGTGGACAGGACCTGACAGTAGAAACTGACGCCGTGATTCGTATCAGAAGAGACTCTGACACTGTTGTTCATGTTTATTACTGTAAAGCTGCTGCTTTATGAAGCGCTGTATGAATAAACATGACGGGACTGAAGTGAATGAATGCAGATCTGCTGCAAACATCCACGTCTCTATGAGCTGATGCTTTCTGAAGCGATGATTCTCAGTTGTGTTGGTTATTTGGTCATTGACAGGAAAGAGTGCAGCACATATTGATATATGCATCTACACGTCTCTGAAAAGGCATTAAACCTCTTTTTAGCCCTGAGTGAAGAGTTCAGCGGGACTTTAATACATCCAGATAAAGACTGAGACTCTTCGCTGGTGGTCTGAGAAGAAGAAACACTGTCCTAATGAGAGACCACAGGGGTTAATAACACACACACACACACACACACACACACACACACACACACACACACACACACACACACACACACACACACACACACACACACACACACACACACACACACAATGTATTTTTCCCCAGTTTCTTTGCTCGCAGGATTTGCTGCTGTCCTGCGTCTCTGAGATCTTCTCAGGGTCTCATTCTTTGGCCATAATTACAGGGTTTATTTGAGCAACAGAATCAGAGCGTCTCATGCTTTAGTGAAATTCACCACCGCATCTGTGAATCAAACATAAACTCAGTCAAACACACACGTTTGTGGAGCGACAGCAGCCAAACGCGTCTCGTCCAGAGATCAGATCCTTCACACTTAAAGTGACAGTGCGTCATTTAACAGACCATTCAGAGGCCGATAGTTTTGGGTCAGTAAGAGCTTTATTGTTCCTGAAAGAGTCTCTTCTGCGTCAAGGCTGCATTTATTTGATGAAAAATACAGTAAAAACAGTGAAATATTATTACAGTTTAAAATATCTGTTTTCTATGTGAATATACAGTAAAGAGTAATTTATTCATGTGATCAAAGCTGAATTTTCAGCATCATTACTCCAGTCTTCAGTGTCACATGATCCTTCAGAAATCACTATAATATGATGATTTGATGCTCAAGAAACATTCATGATTATTATCTGTGTTCATATTTTTGTGGAAACGGTCATATATTAAAATTTTCAGGATTCTTTGATGAATAGAAAGTTCAAAAGAACAGCAATTATTTGAAACAGAATCTTTTGTAAAATTATAAATGTCTTTACTGTCACTTTGGTAAATTTAATTCATCCATGAAGAATGAAAGTATTAATTTCTTTAAAATAAAATCACACTGAAGGATTGTTTGTTATAAGCATTTCTGTCTGATGAAGAGTGACTGAATCATTGAATCATTGAATCACTGAATCACTGAATCATCATGGTTGTGTTCTCTCTCTTCAGAGAACATTCAAATGTAACAAAATAATCAAATGGAATGTTCCCTTATTCATATAACCAAGAAAACGCTTTTAAAACATTTTACAAATTGGACATTTTGAACGTTCTGAGAACATTCAGAAATAACGTTAATGGAACGTTAACAAAACACACATTCACACACACTCTCTTTCTCTCTCTATCTCTCTCTCACACACACACACACACACACACACACACACACACACACACACACACACACACACACACACACACACACACACACACACACACACACACACACACACACACACACACACACACGTAGAGCTGTTAAATACTGTGCATTAATGAAGTCTTGTCTCTGAGAACCGACCGTCTTTTCTTCCCCTGTCCGCCTCGGGACAGCAAATGAACGAGGGAATAAAGTGGAGAAAAGAAGGGCCACTTCTTTGCATTTCTATAGGCCTGCGTCCGTGCGTGTGCGTGTGCGTGTGTGTGTGTGTGTGTGTGTGTGTGTGTGTGTGTGTGTGTGTGTGTGTGTGTGTGTGTGTGTGTGTGTTTGTGTGTGTGTGAGAGAGAGATAGAGAGAGAAAGAGAGTGTATGTGAATGTGTGTTTTGTTAACGTTCTAATAACGTTATTTCTGAATGTTCTCAGAACGTTCAAAATGTCCAATTTTTAAAATGTTTTAAAAGCCTTTTCTTGGTTATATGAATAAGGGAACATTCCATTTGATTATTTTGTTACATTTGAATGTTCTCTGAAGAGTAACAGGAGTAACGTTTAAAAAACGTTACATGAACGATGTATAAATAATGTTTTGAGAACATTATTAAAGACCAGATAACTTTTTATTAATGTTACCGGAAGAACTTTTGTTCATAACTTCGAGAGAACATTGTTGTTTTTTGTTTTTGTTGTTGTAAACTCTCATTAAGATTGTCCTCTGCTCTGTAACACTCACTCCTCATTATTTACACTCATGCGTTTATCCAAAGTGATGATCAGTTCATGCATTCCCTGGGAATCCAACCCATAACTTTGGCGTAGCTAGCGCCATTTTCTTCAGTTTAAGTGTCCAGCGTTTTCGTCACTGAACTCCCAGTTTTAAGCCTGAAATGCGTCACATTGTGGAAGTACAGTGTGTTTTACAGAGGGATTTATAGATTCATGATCATAAAGCATCAGATCAGTGCATCAGTGCAGATTCTCTCTGGTCTTGTGGCGAGTGTGTTCACTCTCACTGCAGGGAGTGTCGTGCCACTGAACACACTGATTCAGAACATTAATAATCGCGACCGGAACAAAGTGGAGTTTTATCAGTGGCGACGGAGTTCAGACTCGGGAAATCTGTTTTTCCTTCAGCCGTCTGATGACGAGGTGTGATAGTGTGTGTGACAGAGACGTCTGTTTACGCCTTATTACACCAACACACACTTTACATGCTGCTATTTGTGTTCCAGACATTTCCATCCCAAACTTTTTTTTTTCATCTCATTTTTTTTTCCATAGGAAAGCAAAATCCTGAATGGGGTCTCGTTTACGTCTCAGTTGTTTCTCCTAGACAGAAATAAGCACATTTGCTGAAGTCTCCTGTTTTCCAGATGCTTGAAGAGATTTAGAAGGGATCTCAAATATGGTTTAAGTCCGATATGGATTTATTGATGGTCGACATAAAGCAGATATATGTGATATTACATTATTTAATTGAATTAACATGCATATCAGTTGCTGCAATGAAATCTAGATATACTAAATTATACATAATTAATTGTAAAATGAATCAATATGAATATGAACCATGTATTATATATGAATATATAAATAATTCATATATTTTATATTATAAATATTTAGATTTATATATAAATAATATATTCTATTATTTAATAAATAAAAGGATTATAGAATCAAGAAGTTTATTTTACAGATAATTTTTTTTCATATTTTAAAATAATATATAAATAATATAATTTAATTATTATTTATATATAATATCATCTATTTTATAAATTAATAATATTTTATTTATAGTTTTAATATTATAATATTATGTATAAATAATAATTAAGTTATATTATTTACATATTTATATATTATTTTAATTTTGGAAAAAAAATCTGTAAAATAAACAGATTTCTTGATTCTATAATCCTATTATAGTATTTTTCCACAAATAAAGAAAAATATTTCCTTTGATAAATAAAAAGCAAATAAATGTGGTAACAGAGTAATCTGGTAAGTTTTTGCGCACTGGGAATCATATTTTCTGAAATAAACACTAATTTTACATATAGGACACAGTGACATATGACATCAATATGATAAAGCGCAGCATAGTTAAACATTTTTAATTGTATTTTTGTCTATTTTTCATAACAATAAACGTGAATTTCTTTAACTTTTTTTAAGTTCACCTTTTTTAACTTTTTTCATTTCAGCAATAATCGTGTCGTGTTTGAAAAGCGATCAAACTTCAGTCTGTGATCCAAAGCATTCAAGATTTACCACAGTTTAAGTTAGACATTTCATTTTCAGGTCTACGCTCAAAAAGTCAATAAATGGATTATAAATACAGCTTAAATATTATTTAGTACCATAAAATACCCATAAAATACAAAATATTAAATAAAAAAACATTATCAGACTAAAATATAGTACATTCATTTCATTGAAATAATGATAATTTTATGTTTATACACCCATTTTTTCCTACAGTGCATTTTCCTCTGATATATAATGGGCTTGTGGAATTTTCTGGGCAGATTAATTCTGATGACGAGGACAGACATTCCTCTGTGTGTGTTTCAAACACTCGTGTTCAACACTGATCTCAGACCTGTCAGATTCAAACACTAGTGTTCAACACTGATCTCAGACCTGTCAGATTCAAACACTAGTGTTCAACACTGATCTCAGACTTGTCAGATTCAAACACTCGTGTTCAACACTGATCTCAGACCTGTCAGATTCAAACATTCGTGTTCAACACTGATCTCAGATCTGTCAGATTCAAACACTCGTGTTCAACACTGATCTCAGACCTGTCAGATTCAAACATTCGTGTTCAACACTGATCTCAGATCTGTCAGATTCAAACACTCGTGTTCAACACTGATCTCAGACCTGTCAGATTCAAACACTCGTGTTCAACACTGATCTCAGACCTGTCAGATTCAAACACTCGTGTTCAACACTGATCTCAGATCTGTCAGATTCAAACACTCGTGTTCAACACTGATCTCAGACCTGTCAGATTCAAACACTAGTGTTCAACACTGATCTCAGACTTGTCAGATTCAAACACTCGTGTTCAACACTGATCTCAGACCTGTCAGATTCAAACACTCGTGTTCAAGACTGATCTCAGACCTGTCAGATTCAAACACTCGTGTTCAACACTGATCTCAGACCTGTCAGATTCAAACACTAGTGTTCAACACTGATCTCAGACTTGTCAGATTCAAACACTCGTGTTCAACACTGATCTCAGACCTGTCAGATTCAAACACTCGTGTTCAACACTGATCTCAGACCTGTCAGATTCAAACACTAGTGTTCAACACTGATCTCAGACTTGTCAGATTCAAACACTCGTGTTCAACACTGATCTCAGACCTGTCAGATTCAAACACTAGTGTTCAACACTGATCTCAGACCTGTCAGATTCAAACACTCGTGTTCAAGACTGATCTCAGACCTGTCAGATTCAAACACTCGTGTTCAACACTGATCTCAGACCTGTCAGATTCAAACACTCGTGTTCAACACTGATCTCAGATCTGTCAGATTCAAACACTCGTGTTCAACACTGATCTCAGACCTGTCAGATTCAAACACTCGTGTTCAACACTGATCTCAGACCTGTCAGATTCAAACACTCGTGTTCAACACTGATCTCAGATCTGTCAGATTCAAACACTCGTGTTCAACACTGATCTCAGACCTGTCAGATTCAAACACTCGTGTTCAAGACTGATCTCAGACCTGTCAGATTCAAACACTCGTGTTCAACACTGATCTCAGACCTGTCAGATTCAAACACTCGTGTTCAACACTGATCTCAGACCTGTCAGATTCAAACACTCGTGTTCAACACTGATCTCAGACTTGTCAGATTCAAACACTCGTGTTCAACACTGATCTCAGACCTGTCAGATTCAAACACTCGTGTTCAAGACTGATCTCAGACCTGTCAGATTCAAACACTCGTGTTCAACACTGATCTCAGACCTGTCAGATTCAAACACTCGTGTTCAACACTGATCTCAGACCTGTCAGATTCAAACACTCGTGTTCAACACTGATCTCAGACCTGTCAGATTCAAACACTCGTGTTCAACACTGATCTCAGACCTGTCAGATTCAAACACTCGTGTTCAACACTGATCTCAGACCTGTCAGATTCAAACACTCGTGTTCAACACTGATCTCAGATCTGTCAGATTCAAACACTCGTGTTCAAGACTGATCTCAGACCTGTCAGATTCAAACACTCGTGTTCAACACTGTTCTCAGACCTGTCAGATTCAAACACTAGTGTTCAACACTGATCTCAGATCTGTCAGATTCAAACACTCGTGTTCAACACTGATCTCAGATCTGTCGGATTCAAACACTCGTGTTCAACACTGATCTCAGATCTGTCGGATTCAAACACTCGTGTTCAACACTGATCTCAGATCTGTCAGATTCAAACACTAGTGTTCAACACTGATCTCAGATCAGTCAGATTCAAACACTCGTGTTCAACACTGATCTCAGATCTGTCAGATTCAAATACTCGTGTTCAACACTGATCTCAGATCTGTCAGATTCAAACACTAGTGGTCAACACTGATCTCAGATCAGTCAGATTCAAACACTCGTGTTCAACACTGATCTCAGATCTGTCAGATTCAAACACTAGTGTTCAACACTGATCTCAGATCAGTCAGATTCAAACACTCGTGTTCAACACTGATCTCAGACCTGTCGGATTCAAACACTCGTGTTCAACACTGATCTCAGATCTGTCAGATTCAAATACTAGTGTTCAACACTGATCTCAGATCTGTCAGATTCAAACACTAGTGTTCAACACTGATCTCAGATCAGTCAGATTCAAACACTCGTGTTCAACACTGATCTCAGATCTGTCAGATTCAAATACTCGTGTTCAACACTGATCTCAGATCTGTCAGATTCAAACACTAGTGTTCAACACTGATCTCAGACCTGTCAGATTCAAACACTCGTGTTCAACACTGATCTCAGATCTGTCAGATTCAAACACTCGTGTTCAACACTGATCTCAGATCAGTCAGATTCAAACACTCGTGTTCAACACTGATCTCAGATCTGTCAGATTCAAACACTAGTGTTCAACACTGATCTCAGACCTGTCAGATTCAAACACTCGTGTTCAACACTGATCTCAGACCTGTCGGATTCAAACATTCGAGTTCAACACTGATCTCAGATCTGTCAGATTCAAACACTCGTGTTCAACACTGATCTCAGATCTGTCGGATTCAAACATTCGAGTTCAACACTGATCTCAGACCTGTCAGATTCAAACACTCGTGTTCAACACTGATCTCAGATCTGTCGGATTCAAACATTCGAGTACAACACTGATCTCAGATCTGTCGGATTCAAACACTCGTGTTCAACACTGATCTCAGATCTGTCGGATTCAAACACTCGTGTTCAACACTGATCTCAGATCTGTCGGATTCAAACACTCGTGTTCAACACTGATCTCAGATCTGTCAGATTCAAATACTCGTGTTCAACACTGATCTCAGACCTGTCAGATTCAAACACTAGTGTTCAACACTGATCTCAGACCTGTCAGATTCAAACACTCGTGTTCAACACTGATCTCAGACCTGTCAGATTCAAACACTCGTGTTCAACACTGATCTCAGATCTGTCAGATTCAAACACTAGTGTTCAACACTGATCTCAGATCTGTCAGATTCAAATACTCGTGTTCAACACTGATCTCAGATCTGTCAGATTCAAACACTAGTGTTCAACACTGATCTCAGACCTGTCAGATTCAAACACTCGTGTTCAACACTGATCTCAGACCTGTCAGATTCAAACACTCGTGTTCAACACTGATCTCAGATCTGTCAGATTCAAACACTAGTGTTCAACACTGATCTCAGATCTGTCGGATTCAAACACTCGTGTTCAACACTGATCTCAGATCTGTCAGATTCAAACACTAGTGTTCAACACTGATCTCAGATCTGTCAGATTCAAACACTAGTGTTCAACACTGATCTCAGATCAGTCAGATTCAAACACTCGTGTTCAACACTGATCTCAGATCTGTCAGATTCAAACACTAGTGTTCAACACTGATCTCAGACCTGTCAGATTCAAACACTCGTGTTCAACACTGATCTCAGACCTGTCAGATTCAAACACTCGTGTTCAACACTGATCTCAGACCTGTCAGATTCAAACACTCGTGTTCAACACTGATCTCAGATCTGTCGGATTCAAACACTAGTGTTCAACACTGATCTCAGACCTGTCAGATTCAAACACTCGTGTTCAACACTGATCTCAGACCTGTCGGATTCAAACATTCGAGTTCAACACTGATCTCAGATCTGTCAGATTCAAACACTCGTGTTCAACACTGATCTCAGATCTGTCAGATTCAAACACTCGTGTTCAACACTGATCTCAGACCTGTCAGATTCAAACACTCGTGTTCAACACTGATCTCAGATCTGTCAGATTCAAACACTCGTGTTCAACACTGATCTCAGATCTGTCAGATTCAAACACTCGTGTTCAACACTGATCTCAGACCTGTCAGATTCAAACACTAGTGTTCAACACTGATCTCAGACCTGTCAGATTCAAACACTCGTGTTCAACACTGATCTCAGATCTGTCAGATTCAAACACTCGTGTTCAACACTGATCTCAGATCTGTCGGATTCAAACATTCGAGTTCAACACTGATCTCAGACCTGTCAGATTCAAACACTCGTGTTCAACACTGATCTCAGACCTGTCAGATTCAAACACTCGTGTTCAACACTGATCTCAGATCTGTCAGATTCAAACACTCGTGTTCAAGACTGATCTCAGATCTGTCAGATTCAAATACTCGTGTTCAACACTGATCTCAGATCTGTCAGATTCAAATACTCGTGTTCAACACTGATCTCAGACCTGTCAGATTCAAACACTAGTGTTCAACACTGATCTCAGATCTGTCAGATTCAAACACTAGTGTTCAACACTGATCTCAGATCTGTCAGATTCAAACACTCGTGTTCAACACTGATCTCAGACCTGTCAGATTCAAACACTCGTGTTCAACACTGATCTCAGACCTGTCAGATTCAAACACTCGTGTTCAACACTGATCTCAGATCTGTCAGATTCAAACACTCGTGTTCAACACTGATCTCAGATCTGTCGGATTCAAACATTCGAGTTCAACACTGATCTCAGACCTGTCAGATTCAAACACTCGTGTTCAACACTGATCTCAGATCTGTCGGATTCAAACATTCGAGTTCAACACTGATCTCAGATCTGTCGGATTCAAACACTCGTGTTCAACACTGATCTCAGATCTGTCGGATTCAAACACTAGTGTTCAACACTGATCTCAGATCTGTCAGATTCAAACACTCGTGTTCAACACTGATCTCAGACCTGTCAGATTCAAACACTAGTGTTCAACACTGATCTCAGACCTGTCAGATTCAAACACTCGTGTTCAACACTGATCTCAGATCTGTCAGATTCAAACACTCGTGTTCAACACTGATCTCAGATCTGTCGGATTCAAACATTCGAGTTCAACACTGATCTCAGACCTGTCAGATTCAAACACTCGTGTTCAACACTGATCTCAGACCTGTCAGATTCAAACACTCGTGTTCAACACTGATCTCAGATCTGTCAGATTCAAACACTCGTGTTCAAGACTGATCTCAGATCTGTCAGATTCAAATACTCGTGTTCAACACTGATCTCAGATCTGTCAGATTCAAATACTCGTGTTCAACACTGATCTCAGACCTGTCAGATTCAAACACTAGTGTTCAACACTGATCTCAGATCTGTCAGATTCAAATACTCGTGTTCAACACTGATCTCAGACCTGTCAGATTCACCCTGAGACAGAAATAAAACTTGCTTTA